>NC_044907.1:82662747-82922747 GCF_001633185.2 Quercus lobata
TTGCATAGGATGATGGTTTAAGGTAAGGTTGTGGAAGGGCAATAACAGGTGGATCAGACTGAGATGAAGCATACTCAGGTAAAGGGAATGAGGAAGTAGGCTGATAGACATGGTCAGAAGGTGTATCTAAGTGAGAAGAATAAGATTGAGATGAGGCAAGAAGTGGAAGAGAAGAAGACTGAGAAGAGACATTACCAGGAAAAGCAACAAGAAAAGAGGGATGATTGAGAGAATGGAGATATAACTGATTTGAGAGCCAGAGTGTATCAAAAGGAACATGGGAAGAAGTGGGATCAGATGTAGATACAGTGAGAGTAGAGAAAGGGAATTTTGACTCATTGAAAACAACATGCCTAGAGATGTAGAAACATTTAGGGCTGATATCAAGACATAGATAACCTTTGAAACCAGTGGGGTAACCAAGAAAGATACATTCCACAGTCCTAGGTTCAAGCTTGTGACTTCTAAGGTTAGGATAACAAGCATAGCAAAAAACTTTAAGCTGTGAGAGGTCAGGTTTTGTGGAATATAACTTGAACTAAGGAGAGTGAAAATTCAGAATTGAGGTAGGAAGGAGATTGATCAAGGAAACAGCTGTTTGAATGGCATATGACCAATAAGAAGAAGGTATAGAGGCTTGAGACAAAAGAGTGATAGATGTCTCAATAAGATGTCTGTATTTTCTCTCAACAAGGCCATTTTGTTGAGAAGTATAAGGGCAAGAGAGCTGGTGAATGATACCTTGTATAGATATGTTTTACAAACATTAGAGATATATTCACCACCCCCATCTGACCTGAAAATCTTGATTTTTGTAGAAAATTGAGTTTCAACCATAGCCTTAAAATGAGTAAATTTGGTAAAGACCTCAGATTTAGACTTAGGCAAATAAAGCCATGTAAATCTGGTATAATGATCAACAAAGAGAACATAGAATCTAAAGCCATCAATAGAATTAACAGGTGTAGGACCCCATAAATCTGAATGCATAAGTTCAAAAGGAAAAGAGGCAACAAATTGAGAATTTGGAAAAGATTGATTATGTATTTTACCATACAAACAGTGTGTACAAGTATGGTCAACAAAATTACACTTATTCAAAACAGAATTGACATTTGGAAATAGAAGTTTGAGCACTTGATCATGAGGATGACCAAGTCTCTTGTGCCAAAGAGACTTATTGACAATAGACAGATTGACAACAGAACAACTAGCAACATTGTTGTAAACCTTAGAAGGCAAAGAAAGTTGAGAAGCCCTTTAAGGATAGATGGGATAAACTCCATCTTCACTCTTGCCTTGGTACAAAACCTTCCCTGTGGCCAAAGCCTAAATGAAAAGTACATTCTCATCAAAATAGCACCAACAACTATTGTCATGACAGATTTTATGAACTAAGGCAAGATTTGAGGCAATGGAAGGAACCCTAAGAACATTATTGAGATGAATATTTGATTTAATGAAGGGTATAAGAACATTACCATTGTGTGCAATAGGAAGATTTTGGCCATTTCCTACAGTGAGGTGATTGAGGCTGGCTGTGACATGGTCTATTGTAGCACTATCAACAAGCTAGGGCTAGTCTTGAATGAGGCAAGCATTGAAAGCAGTGGCCATTGTTGCAAGTTTGGTAGGAGGATGCTTCCCTTGATAGGCATAATCCATCCTACAGTAGCAATCTAAAGTAGTATGGCCTAATTTACCACAAATCTGACAAAATGGTCTCTTTGACCTTGGACTAGCATTAGGTTGAAATTGCTGAAACTAATTGGACCACATTCTTCAATGGCTATAGGCTCTAGATTTGCAAGTGATGGGAGTTTGTCACACCAATGAGAGGTTGAAGCTGTTGTTGAAGATGGTCTAAGCATAGGACTGATTCTCAGTGATTCTCGGTGGTCTCTGTGTTGTGTTTGTTGTGCCTCATTGTTCTTTGTGAGAGTTAGAGAGAGAAAGAGAGAGAGCAAGTAAGAGAGAAAATGAAGGAAAATGAAAACCATGAAACACTGAAATGTTTGAGGGTTTTTTTTTTTTTTTTTTTTTTGGGGGCAAGGGGGGAAGGGCTGGGTTGAATTTGGGTATATTGTTTTTGGGTTAAATGGGTCTCAATGGGTTTTTAGTTAAAATCCAATAATCATTGAGTCTAATTGGGTTAATGCCCATTTAACCTAACTAATAATTGGGTGGGTTTGGGTTTAATTAGGGTGGGTGAGTTTGGGTGGGCAAATGGGTTTGGGCTTACTTTGGCACCCCTACTTACTCTATCAACTACAAACGTGTAATTGAAGGTATCTCATGGCATAATTGCACATTGAGTCACCCCTTTAGTTACATCATACCAAGGTTTTCATGCTATGGCAAATTGAACACATTCAAAATTGCATTGAAAAATAAATGTTAATAGTTTGAAACAAATTCCTTTTCTAATTTTCTTTGGGTTTTCTTGTAATTAAGTGGAGAGAAATTTAATTCTTATAAAAAAAATAAAGTAATTTTGTATTTCTTATCCACTAAAAACTTTACCGCTATTCGAAAAAGATATAGATAGATAGTGAAGTCCTATATCCCTAGGCCTATGACTCAATGTTCAACAGTGCCCTCGTGCTACTACAATAACAGCTATGAATCACCAATTCCCCTACTTCCAAGAGTGGACAACACTTTGGTTGTACACTCTTACCCCTTTTCTTTGGGAGATAGTGTTGTAAAGTGTTTGGTGGTTTTGGCCTAAAGATCTTGCCATGTGGAGAGAGGGGAAGACTACTAAAAAGAAATGAAGTGTATTTCATAAAAATAGTTTGAGTGTTGTCTATTGTTTTGACTTAGAGTGCTCCATTGCGTGTTTTAATAGATATCCCATGTGATGCAGAGTACATTATAAGTTTATTGTTGGGAAAACTCCAATTAAATAGTTTTTTATTTTTTATTTTTTATGAGATCCAATTAAATAGTTAATATAACATATAGGGAGACCAGTTAACCCAAAAACTTAGGCTTATAAGTTTGAGCCAATTATGTTATATTAACTATTCATTCCTCTCATTATTATTCCATATTGGACTTCACTCACACATATAACCCCAACATTTATATGAAATAATATTTATTGTGATAGTTCATGTATATTATTCATTATATAGTATTATATTTGAGAATAGTTATATTACATGTCATTAAAAATAGTGGAAATGTCAATTATTATGATTGAGATGATACATATTGTTTAAATGAACTCCCAAATATGTAATTATTGTGATCAACTTAACTGCATTATTTTTTCTATATTTTTTTTATCACATGTATTATTAAATTTGCCTTTTTACTTTGTTGGCTTTTATTTCAATTTCTGCTACAACAACAAAACTTGGGTAAGAATGTCATATTCCAAATTTGATGCTTCTTAATATGAACCTAAGAAAATAACCATATAAATTATGATGACTCTTGTATCTTAATGGCACTTTCTAGAAGAACCAAAGTCAAGCACTATTGAATTCTTTTTTTTTTTTTTTGGAGGGGGGGGGGGGGGCAAAAGTTGTGTTCTTCGACTTATTGGAAAAAAAAATGAACCATATAAATTTCCTTTTATATTAATAATTAGTGCACCACTTATAAAAAATTAATATACAAAAATGAATACATATGATGTATCACATTTAGCACATTAAAATAAATTATTACTTTATGATAAAAGAAAACACTATTACTCTTTGCTAAATAGAAAAGAATATTAAAAATAATTTGAAAAAATGATTAAAAGTTTTGCTTGATGTTAAATGCATCACATCCCGAAACCTTAGTATATTGCAACATGGAATAAAATGTCCGGAACAAAATTATTAATTGAGAACTTGGGAAAATTCTAAACAAAATTATATATAATTAAATATATGTACTAGTTACCACCTGTTCAATGTATAGGAAAGTTCATCATTATATGATTTTTTTTTTTTTTTTTTTGGTGTATAAGAACGAAATTTGATTTCAAAAAAGATTATATGACATTTGATAATTATGGTAGCTCTATATTTTATAGATGATTTGATAAGTGAGGGAATGAGATTTGAACCTTGGATGTTTATGTTGAAAGCAACAGGAAGTATGAACCAATCGAGCTTCAATGCTCTTGTCTATGGTTGCTATTAATAGACATATATTATGATTGTGTTTGTATATTAAATTTTATATATTCTAGCATCATACATTTATTAGGGTTTATGTGACATAGTATTTTGAGACCAAATAAAAGTCAAACATCTTCGGTGTTAAATTTATATAGGGTTTGGGTTATGAATCACTCATTTTTTGACTTGTTAGTCTTTGGTTGACATTACCCATGGACATCATCAATTTACGTTGTGGGAGGGGGGGAGATAATACTTTTGGAGAGACTTCAATTAAATAATTAATATAACATATAAGAACTCAACTTTACCTAAGAACTTAGAACTATGAGTTTGAACTAAATTACTTATCACGGGCAGCGCTACAAGTACTTTAAGGGGTTTAGATGAACCCCCTAACCTAGAATATATATATAATTTTTATCAGTTAGTTAGCTACTAAAAATATTTTTCACATCTTGATCACATATCTGCCTAGTCCAAAATAAAACGACAACATATATCAACCCATTCCAAAATCAAACAACAACACAAATCACAAATCTCTCTCTCTCTCTCTCTCCCCAATTTTAAGGGTAAAGAGTGAGTGTTATTTGTGAATTTTGAGTATTTCTCTCTTTATTATAAATTTATAATACACACACACACACATATCTGTGAGTGTGTGTTTGATATCTGCATTATTATTATTATTATTATTATTATTATTATTATTATTATTATTATTATGAATTGTGATGTTTGTGAATGTGTGCATGTATAGTTTAAATATAGAATAAAGAATTCAGCAAAAAAAAATTTATAATCTAACTTTATATAATTTAATCATTTTGAAATACAGATGTTTGTGTATTGTTATTATATTATAATAATGTTTTGTTATAAAGCTAATAATTGTTTAAGCATTTGATTGGTTAAATAGAAACTTAATGTATCATTTATATATGGATAATCATGGCTATGTGTATCAATATTTATATTTTAGGGAAGATCAATAAGTAATACAATGCAAGTGGATTCAGTTTTATTATTTAGTTTAAAATATTTTTTTATAAAAACAACAAAATAAAATGGTCACATCTATTTCTATTGACAATTGATAACGGCAACTGATAATGAACTATTATATAACGATTACAAAATATGAAAAATTGTGAAGGAAAATTGTAAAACTTCATGCATTTGCTTCTTTTCTTTTCTTTTTTTCAATAACTAAATTTACTCAAATTAATTTTTGTTACTTAACTTATTCATTATTAATCAATATGAGATTACATTCATACGTATTAATACTATTGTCTTCTTTGTATGTTTTTATTTTTGAGTTTGGCTTACTTCCAATACTTTTTTAATTGGAAGTGTTCTTTTGTTTTCAATACATAATAGCAAGTGGTAGTGAGTTTTAATCTCCACATTTTATTTAGTTAGTAAGTGATATGACAATTTCTCATTAAAATAAAAGGAAATTTATGTTAAAAAAGTACTGGAGGTAAACCAAATTATTATTATTTTTTTTCATCTAGATGCTATTCCATTGGCCCCAAACTCCAACAATTAAAAATCAAGTATCACAAAAATTAAGAAAGGTTCAAAACTAACCTTTTTTTTTAAAAAAAAAAAATAATAATTTTCGTAGTTTTAAAATGTGAGGTTTAAAAACTTGATGGATGAAATAGAATAATTATTAGCTAGTCACAGTGAGGTGGTGTTTTTTTTTTTTTTTTTTTTTTTTTTTAAATTGTGGTGGTGCTTGTTTCTCTAACATTTATGATAAATATCACTAATTAATCATAAATATGAAAAAAGTGAATGGTATCTGAGATTACCTAATAATTTTATAATTTTAAAAGAAGATAAATAGATAATAACACTACCTATCGGATTCCATGCCAATGCACTGCAACATTCTCAGTTGTCATACCATTTGTAAGCTTTCCAACGACTGTATCCCCTTGTTGTGCATATATCGTAGGCCCCGGAGATTCTCCGTTGATAGACATACCTAGCTTCTTATAGCAATCCGGAGATTTATAGGCGTAGCTGACCTCCCAGTCATAAAATTGAGTTCCTGCCATAACAGTTTGAACATTTATTGAAGAAAGAATATATAAGGCAAGCAAACTCGTCAAAATTCTTCTACACTGTAGTGTCTCAACCATGTTTGGAATTCTTATACCTCAGAAAGCTCACTAAAACTATAAATTAACTAAGTAGCTAGGTACTGCGTATGAAATTTCATTACAAGACTGGTCATCTATTTATAGGAAATGTCCAAGCTTTTGCGAAGCCTGAGTGGTTAACAATATAAAATTGGCTTATTCATCAAAAACAATCTAAATACCGGTGATAATTTAATGTCCAAAATGGATGTGAGAACAGAATGACTTTTGGTTCATGTGTAAAATGCTCACCGACTACGCCCCCACTTCTTTATTGCGTTTTCATAGAAATAATCTAAAATACTTAATTTCCTAAAACAAGAGGTTAGAACGAAAAGACTTTTGGTCCATGTGAGAACGGAAATACTTATTGAAATTATTGGTTACAGCCTAAGACTACAGTTCTCAATATCTTTTTGTTAGATGTGAATATTAACAAATCTGAAAGTTCAAATATGTGTACAAACACCCTTGAACGTTTAGACCCCCAAATTACAACTTACAACTTAACCAATTCAAGCATTATATCAAAAAACTAGTATGCGAAAACTTAACATAAGTTATAATATGGAATTGGAAAAACTATCTAAGCCAAATTAAAAACACAACCCCACAGCAGTTGATAAAAGGCAAAGATAAAATGGAAGGAAGATGCAAACACAAAAACAACACGCGATGTGTTATCGAAGAGGAAACCGAAGCCCTCGGCGTAAAACCTCTCCGCCGCCCTCCAAGCAGTAAACAATCCACTAGAAAATATAGTTGGGATACATGGACAACAATAAACCCTCCAAGCCTAATCTATCAAGTGCACCTAAGCCCTCCAAGTTTCTTACTCCAACGAGATTGCGTCGAACCTTTTTCTTTTCTAGCTTCCCGGATTCCGCTACTAGACCGTAGCATCAAACAATGAAGATTGGTTCATTCCTAACTGCTTCCTAGAAATCCAAACAGCTCTTTCACAGTAATGAAAATGGTAAGAACAAGGTTTGGTAAGATGCCTCTCAAGGATTTGACAATGGAGAGGAAGAGAGTTGAGGAATTTGAAGAGACTCTAATGTATAGATTGTGGGTGAATCAATCTTGTTTTTCTTTAGGGTTTCTCTCTCAAAATTCTCTCTAGAAGCTCTCTTACATTTATGGGTAAAAGGGGTATTTATACTGGAGTGGGAGAGGAATGTGAAACGTCAGGTTTTACAAAAACAGGGGTGGCTCGCGGCTTGACCTCGCGACTTGACTAAGTCGCGAGATCCAGTTGCAAGATAATCGTATGGCCAGTTGTCTTGTTTTGTCCTGTAGTGCTCTAGCTAGCATGACTGTTCACCTTTCGGCATGCTTGGCATGTGTGCTGTGTCTGGCGGCTTGCAGCCGCGAGTCACCCACGAGGCCAAGCCGCGAGTCTCTGTTTTCTTGCACACTCTTGAGTAAACTTCACTCTATCTCACTCACTACCCTTACAACAAACCCACCTAAATACAGGGTTACTAAATGCTGAAATACAAGCAAATTTGGCACGGAATAAAGCCAATTAGATGGTTGAATAAATTCAACCTTACAATCTCCCCCTTTGGCTATTCCGTGACAAAACCCTAAAACAGACTCTAGACTTAACATGTGAGTTGGGAACAGTTGAACAAAACTCACTCACACCTAACTCTAGAAGCTGTGAAGCACTTGAATCATAAGAACATGAAACTCCTGAAACACAACAATACACTATGATCATTGTATGCAGAAAAACATGAAATGCATATGAAACAGCAAAGGTGATCAAGCAAAGATGGAGAAGAAACAAACCATGGCTTGATCAACCAAGTAATCACTACAAGGTAGTGACCACAATGCTCATTCACACTTGGAATGAACACAAGGACATACAAGCTAACAAGCACAAGGCAAGAAACTTGTATGCTCAATACTCAACCAATGCATAATACACAAAGTATATGTATCTAGGAACAATCTTACAAGGGCACAAGAGTGACAGTACATAAATCAAAATGCAAGACATTTAGATAGAAGTACTGATTTCAACATAGCATAAAAGGCTGTATTACGCAAGGTACAAACCATAAAGCTTACAAAATATGCATAAAAACATTAACCCTAAAAGCTTACAAAAGCACATGGGTACAAAGCACAATATATCCTGAATAACATCAACAAAATATATATAAGATTAAACCAAGAGTAAGTTATGAGTTAGAAACAAATATACACCAAAACTACAGTGTATCAAACCCATATAAATACTAAAAGTCCAAAACATAAGCATGTATAAACAAAGTCTCTGATTTTGACAACTCCCCCTCAACACATTACTCCCCCTTAAGAGCTGCTTTTCTGCTTCTCATCAACAATGTCATCAACAACAGAAAGAAACATCTCCCCCTTTTTGATCGGAATGGCCAAAGGGTCACTGTTCATGCTGGGTGGTGAAGCTGTCAAGTTTTGCAAACAAAATATCAATCTGGTCCTGCATGGCTCTCATCCTCTCAGAGTGCTCAGTCTGGACTCCTCTGATCCCATGAAGTCGTTCCAGAATGATTTGAAAAGCCTCTGGAGGTGTATCTGAAGAAGTTGATCCTCTAGTCCTTTTACCACTCCTCTTGGGTGTTGAGGTTGATGCATGCCCTGCTGCCTCTGCCTCAGTCTCCATTGGGACACCCTCTCCTTCATCACTTTCATCTTCTTCTCCTGGAAGCCTAACACTTATCCTTTTGCAGGTAAGCTTGTTAATTACAGAGGATGTGGACATGGGACTGATGTCTTGAGGGATTGGAACACCCTTCTTTCTAAAGATCCTCATTAGCAAACTAGGAAAGATCAATTTTGGCCTAGAGGTTGTTCTAGTCTCATCCACAATAGTGTCATATATGTGGGAACTTATGTCAATGAAATTCTTTTCTTTGAGATCCATCAGAAAAATTGCTCTTGCACAGTTGATTGTAGTCAACTTCTTTATGGGATAGAGGTTAAACATCATGATTATTGTTAGACACCTCATGTCCACTGGAAAAGTTGTGGTATTCAGTCATTTCCCTTCTCTCTGTCCACCTATCCTTTTTTGCACAATTTCAATAGATACAATCCTATCTTTGTAATTGACAAACTCCTGATCTTCTAATCCTTCAAGCCCTAGCACATCATCAATGACATGTGCATCCAAAATGAATTCTTTACCTCTAACCCAGCAACTTAAATCATTCTCCCTTATCACAGCATTTAAGTAAAACTCCCTAATCAGGGGTTCACACACTACAGGGAGATCACTCAGAAACTTTTCCCATCCTCTCCCTTCAAAGCAGCTGGGGATAAAGGAGTTTCTTAAATCCTCCAAATCTACAAATCTTTCTTGTATAATTCCTGCTTTCAAGAAGAAGTCCTTGTATCTCTCAAAGCGTTGAATTGACCTAAACAGATTAGAATCCATTTTCAATCGTTTGTCAGCCTTCTTTGCAGGAGTTTTCTTCTTCGGAGGTGAGGGAGCCATCTGTGAACAATCAAAAGAGGCCACAACAACATAGTACAAAACATGTGTATGACAAAACAGAACTTTGTTAGTGATAAGGACAAATATGCTTCCACTCAGATGAACTAAAAAAATTAAACCTCATGCTACTGAAATCAACCACACAGATGAACAGGCTTAAAAAGTGGACACACAAGAACAACAGGGAGAATGCAGGGGAGAATTAAAGCAGCAAAGATAGAAAATATCCTAAAGACAATGTGATGAGAAAGACATGACTCATAAATATCATAGTAAAACACACAAATGCTCTCAAAAGATTCACACAATAGAACATGCACATTCAACACAGTAACCTTCACATCCACAATAGGAACATTTTGAATCAACTCATCAGCACAAGTTTAGATAAAATAAAAGGAAACACTTAGCTAAGCACATGATGAAGACAAGAAACACAAACCCATCTCAAAAACATAAACAAATGCGAAAAATCAAGGGGGAAAAACACAAAATCAAGTAGAAGGGAGTTCAAGAATGAAAACCCATACCTGTTACTTGAAGATTTTGTACAGAAAAAAACGCAACAATGGAGTTTGGGAATGGGAGCACGGAGTGTTTAGGAAGGAGATAGTTGAGAGAAAAGATGAACAGTCACAAAAGTTCAAGGGAAAAACTGAAAAAGATTTAAAAACTGCCCCTATTTTTGCCAAACACGCGTTTTTCGCGACTTAAGAGAGTCACCAACAAGTCGCCAGTTAAAATCGCCAAAACACTCAAGGACAAAAGTTTGAAAAATTTTTCTAAGTGTTTTTCGCGACTAGAAGTTCTACCCGCGAGGGAGTCGCGAGCTGAGCCGCGAAAATCTCTGAGTAACCCTTGCAACTGGATCTTCCACTCGCGAACAAGTCGCCAAAAATGACCCGCGAAGACGCGACTAAGGCTCGCGACTTGACTTACCCGTGACTGAGCCGCCAAAACAGGACAAAACTGGATTTTTGAAAATTTTCAGATTTTTAAACAAAATACTTTCCAAAAACACCTAAAGCACTCAAAAATCTTTTTGTGTTTGAATTAACAAAGATTGAGCATGTGAAAACACATTTCATCAAGTACAATCACACAAATGAATATGGCATTTATTGAACATAAACTTGTGTGTTGTGTGTGGATATCAATAATGAGATAGTCCTTAGTCTAATGTGAAGTTTCAATGATCAATTCAACCAAGGCATACACAATTAGTACTAGATCATGTGAACCATCTCAATTATAGAAATATGTATATATGACCTCCCACAAAACTTGATAACATATTTTGGAGCTTTACATTTGACTCCACTTTCAATCACACCTTTTGACCTTTTTTATCCTTTTTGAGATAAACACCTCTCATTGTGAGAGTGATATTTGATATTTCACTTTAATGAACTAGCCTTTGGCTTTTTGAATAAACATTTCTTAATATAAGGCCGTTTACCCTTTTTCCTAGTCGAATACTAGAATGTGCGACAAGCTTTTGCAGTTCAATATCTCTTTTCATTTGGAGATTTACATTTGGTGAGCTCTTTTTAGTAAAAACAAAAATAAAGAGTGGGAAGATATATAGACACAAGTCTATGCATGTCTCAAGACCAACATAACCATTCACTAATCATTCATGACAAGTTTGAAGATCTATTTACAACAATCACATAGATTTCAAGATTTTTCCCACAGTGATATGGGTGCAAAAGAAACAAGCAATGCTCAATAATGCATAAAACCATTAGTACAAAGGTACAAGGCAAAACAGGTTTTGAGACAAAAGCTCAACAATGTTAATCAAACTTTTTGATTTTCTAATTTTTATGTGATTTTTGGATTTTTGACACTAGAAGCAAAAGATTGATCAAAAACAAAAAATTAAAAGTATGCACAAGGAGATAAGCAAACAACCAACAGCAAAAACAACAAGCAAACAAACAAACATCGTCGCAAAGCATAGGAAGTATTAATGCATGGACATGTTGTAATGCTTATGCATGAGTACCCTTTTTCACCCACACGTCACTTGCGTTTGGGGTGATTTCCTTATAGGATTGGGTACGGGAGTTAGGGCTTTCAAACCTTCGTGAGAAGTTTTCCAAGCAGTTGGTGAATGCACCAATCATCTTCATCACGTTCATCATTCCGGGATCACCATTTTGACCTCTAGATTGTTCACCTGCCTAATTTCTTCTATCATTTCTAGGTCCTCGTGACCTTTGAGGAGTTGCACTATTCTTTACTCTCAACTTTTGGCAATTTGGTCGAGTATGCCCTTGAAGTCCGCAATGATGACACACATAAGTTGATCTAGGACCTCTTTGTGGTCGTGGACGAGACTTAGCACGAGATTCAAACCTGCCCACATACTGATTGCGGGGATTCAACAACCGTTGGTTCTCCCCATTCTTCTTCTCCTCCATCTTGAGCTTCTCAGCAGTAAGGTCAACTACAACTGGATCTTTAGCCTTTACAAATTTCACTTCTTTAGTGACAGTTCTAGATGAGCTACTTCCTCTGGTATATCCGAATCCAAATTTGTCTGAAAAACTCTTTTGAGATGAAATAACATCATCTAGCTTCTTGGTGGTGACTCTCTCTATTTTAGCATTTGCTTGCACAACCTCTTGTTCAAGAAATCTCACTTTTGTGTAGGTTTCGGACAGCTCACCATTCAGTGTTTCTATCTCACATTTGGCCTCCTTATATCGGATCAGGAGATTTTTGTAATCCTCCTCTGCCTTTTTCATTTTTCTCACAGCAGCCTTGGCCACCCTTGTGTACTTACCCGACTTCTCCAGGAGTGAGTTATAATTCTCTTGAAGATTGGCTGTGCTTTCATCTTCTTCAGCATCTGATTCTTCAACAATTCCCGGTGATTCTTCATCACTATGTTCTCCAAGGTCTCGTACAAGCAGATTCAACTCGTCTGAAAACTCAACATGAGCAATAGTCATAAAAGCTGAGTAGTTCCCTTCTCCATCACAGCTTTCTTCAGATTCTGAGTCAGATGAATTCGAGTCACTCAATGTTGTGGCATACACTTTTCCTTTCGATTTCAAATAATTCGGACATTCCTTCTTAAAGTGTCCATGCCCGTTACATTCGAAACAAGTGACACCTTGTGTAGGCTGGGATTCTTTTTCATCTTTCCTTTTGAATTCCTTTTTCTCCCTTCCTGAACTTTGGAATTTTCCTTTATCACCAAATTTGCCATTATTTTTGAATTTCAAGAATTTTCTGAAATTTTTAACAAGGTATGCAACATCTTTGTCAACCACATCTTCTCCCGATGAGTCTTGATCTTCCACCTTCTCATTAATGGTCTTAAGAGCAAGATATTTACTCTTCCGTTGATTGGGCAACGACATCTCATAAGTCTGAAGAGAACCAACCAGCTCCTGGACTTTGATGTCATCAAGGTCCTTGCTCTCTTCAATCGCTGTCACTTTAGCACGAAAACTTTCCGGCAAAGATCGAAGGATCTTCCTTACAATTTTAGAATCCTCCGTTTTCTCCCCCAAATTGAACTTGTTGACAACCACCTCATTTAGCTTCCCATAAAAAGAGTCAAAGGACTCATCTTCACTCATTTTGAGCTCCTCAAACCGAGTGGTCAGCATTTGCAACTTGGTGTCTTTCACTTTCTTCGTGCCTTCATAGGTGGTTTCCAATATCTCCCATGCTTCTTTGGCAACGGTAATGTGGGAGATCCTGTGAAATTCATCTGGAGACACACCACAGAAAATAGCATTGAGTGCTTTACTGTTAGCATTAGATGCAGCGAGTGCTGCCTTATCCCATGTGGATTTGGCTGCCACAGGTCTAGTCTAACCAATCTCAACAGCATCCCAAACAGATTCATCAATAGAACACAGAAAAGCTCTCATGAGAACCTTCCAAAAAGTATAATTACTACCATCAAAATATGGAGGTGCATTTAGGGATTGAGACCGATCCATCTCAAAAGAGAGTTAAGGATCATACAATGGTATTGAAACCAATAAAAGTGTACCCGCTCTGATACCAAATGAAAGTTCAAATATATGTACAAACACCCTTGAACGTTTAGACCCCCAAATTACAACTTAACCAATTCAAGCATTATGTCAAACAACTAGTGTGCGGAAACTTAACATAAGCTATAATATGGAATTAGAAAAACTATCTAAGCCAAATTAAAAACACAACCCACAGCAGTTGATAAAAGGCAAAGATAAAAGGGAAGGAAGATGCAAACACAAAGACAACACGCGATGTGTTATCAAAGAGGAAACCGAAGCCCTCGGCGTAAAACCTCTCCGCCGCCCTCCAAGCGGTAAACAATCCACTAGAAAATATAGTTGGGATACATGGACAACAATAGACCCTCCAAGTCTAATCTACCCAGTGCACCTAAGCCCTCCAAGCTTCTCACTCCAACGAGATTGCGTCGAACTTTTTTCTTTTCTAACTTCCCGGATTCCGCTACTAGACCGTAGTATCAACCAATGAAGATTGGTTCCTTCCTAACTGCTTCCCAGAAATCCAAACAGCTCTCTCACAGTAATGAAAATGGTGAGAACAAGGTTTGGTAAGATGCCTCTCAAGGATTTGACAATGGAGAGGAAGAGAGTTGAGGAATTTGAAGAGACTTTAATGTATATATTGTGGGTGAATCAATCTTGTTTTTCTTTAGGGTTTCTCTCTCAAAATTCTCTTTGGAAGCTCTCTTACATTTGTGGGTAAAAGGGGTATTTATACTGGAGTGGGAGAGGAATGTGAAACGTCAAGTTTTACAAAAACAGGGGTGGCTCGCGGCTTGACCTCGCGACTTGATTAAGTCGTGAGATCCAGTCGCGAGATAATCGTATGGCCAGTTGTCTTGTTTTGTCCTGTAGTGCTCCAGCTAGCATGACTATTCACCTTCCGGCATACTTGGCACGTCTGCTGCGTCTGGCGGCTTGCAGCCGCAAGTCTCTGTTTTCTTGCACACTCTTGAGCAAACTTCACTCTATCTCACTCACTACCCTTACAACAAACCCACTTAAATATAGGGTTACTAAATGCTGAAATACAAGCAAATTTGGCACGGAATAAAGCCAATTAGATGGTTGAATAAATTCAACCTTACAAAATCCACAATTACATTAAATTTTCTTTTTATATTCTTCACACATGTAAAATTTTTGGAGGATCTAATATAAATAGGTACGTTATCAATAAAATTAAATTTCAAACTTTTGTAGTTTAAAATTACGTATAAAAAATAATTTTATGATTCCAATAGTAAATAACATTTTATTGACACGAAATTTGACATATGTGTTAAGAATATGGAGAATATGTAATCTAATGATTATATTTTCAAAACATGTAATTATATAATTTTTTTTGTGGGGGTTGTAACTTTAAGTTATAATCAATTTTGTACCCAAACTTTGCCCTTATGATATAAAGGAACATAAGTCATCAATCTTGTTGGTTTATAAATAAACCTTAGTTGAATTAACCAACTACCTAAATTGATTAATTAGTTCAATTTATGCAAAGGTCCAACTAATTTATGTTGGATACAACCATATTGTCAAAACTATATTTTATGCAACAGAAAGTAAATTTGAACATAGGCAATATGGTCAGAATGGGGAAAATCTTAATTGAAAAACTCCAATATATGGTTTAAAGTAAACAACCGACTTGAAGAAGTCACTTTATAAAAGATTGGGGTTACAAGTACAAAGAATATTCCCTATCATAGAGTAATTATTACTAGAGTAGAACCTACTTAAGTATCCAAGCGTATCTCTAGCCCAGTTGGACTACTCTTTCTAGTGAACTTCTTTAATGTGCATAGATGTCCAATCTATGACTAACTTCACACAATCAACCTTTTTTTATTGTAGAGGATATTGGTGCATATGTCTTTGTAATAAATACGTTCTCAATGGTGAACTAAAAGTAGCTTGATACAAAACCTTAGGCGCACAAGATTGCAACAACTTATTGATGTGCACAATCTTCTTCTCTCACGATGACGGATTTAAATTTTAGCATATATGCCTTTGGAAACACAAAGTGTGTGTATGATTCCCAAGTTAGCAAGTCATCATGGTCCAATATCGAGGAGCAGTATATCCAACTCTTCTTTCACAGCTTGTAGCCACAAGGGATTAACTGAAGCCTCACGTAAGGTGTGGGGTTTATGTAGGGTGACAAATGCAAAAAAGAAATGAAAATCACAAAGGTGTGAGTTTTAGCAGGGTTTTTTTTTCAGAGGCAAATAAAAAAAAAGAAAAAGAAAAAGGAACTTAAATAAAATAATTAAAAAGAATAAGGAAAAATCAGTGCAATGCAATATAGATCAGGAGAGATCTAAAATCTCAAAGAAAAAGTTACAAACCAAACTTGTTCGAACAAACTAAGGAGATACATCAATACAAACTTAAAACTAGTCTCAGAGAACACGCTTATGCACATGCTCAGAGGCTACTTTTTTGGTAAAGGTTAAAAATTTGCATTTATTATAATTTGGGATTACTACATTTTTCAATCACAAAAATACTTAGGGGTGTGATAAGTTTTATGCATTTTGAATGAAATAATTTTTTCATCATGCCCCTATTGGAAAATATAATAATCTCAAATTATAATAGATGCAAATTATTAACTTTTACCAAAAAAATAGTAGAGCTTCTGAGCACGTACGAGAGCGCATGTCCAAAGGCTAGTTTTCTTAATTAACTTGAATCAATGCACTTTTTTGGTGCATTACTAAAATTAATATGTATCTTTAAGTCTTTAACTCATTCAATCTTGATACAATTCATTATCAATATTTACTTTCATAATTGTGCCAGACAAATTTCAATACTTCATGGATAAAATTTTATATTCAATACAATTTCGTTAATCAAATTGTTGCAAAATACTATCACATCTCTTGACTTAATTAGCTATTGAAATTGATCCTTTCATACATAACATTAATATTTTTCCCAAAAATAATTCACTTGGAATATTACTTTAAAAATTAAATTGCTCGTTTTAAAGTAAGTTACTTTTCCTTAATCAATCTATTTCGTAATGCAGATATTATTTTAGGAAACAGTTTTGTTCCAAATCGATTTGGAAGAATTTTTCTCAAACTCACTATGTGGCAATTGAAACAATTATCAATGTATAATTTTATTTAAATGACTATTTTAATGAATAATGTGATTTATTTAAATAATATATATGTGTACGTTTTTAGACCATTTAAACAAAAACAAGATTAACTTAGTTATTCAGCCAAGTGATTAACTTAGGCAAATTATACAAATCTAAGTTAACACAAATAAATCATATCATTGAAACAGTGCAAAAAATAAAGAACACAACGATATGATAATTCAAGAAAACCATACTGATAAAAAATCTGGGGAGGATTTAACCTAGTTATCCTCAAGATAAAACAGATCCATTATGAAAGAATTGAAGTTTTACAATAGCGACTTAAACCACTAACATCCTATTACTACCTCAAGTAGAAAACTTATTACCATGATCACGTGACAGCTCCAAGTCCACGGACTATTTCTTTCTTGGATTCACAACAACCACAAGTACTTCCACTTGTGTTTCTCTTTAAGCTCTTTGTGCAACAACTGAAACGATTACCAAACTCTTGACATCAATCTCAATCCTCAAGGTAAAACAGATCCACTATGAAAGAATTGAAGTTTTACAATAGTGACTTTGACCACTAACATCCTATTGCTACCTCGAGTAGAAAATTTACTACTACGACCACGTGACAGCTCCGAGTCCACGAATTACTTCTTTCTTGGATTCACAACAACCATAAGTACTTTCACTTACATTTGTCTTTAAGCTCTTTGTGCAGTAATTAAAACGATCACCAAGCTCTCGACATCAATCTTAATCCTCAAGGTAAAATAGATCCATTATAAAAGAATTGAAGTTTTACAATTGCAACTTAGACCACTAACATTCTATTACTACCTTGAGTAGAAAACTTACTACAACGATCACGTGACAGCTCTGAGTCCACGGACTACTTCTTTCTTAGATTCACAACAACCACAAGTACTTCCACTTGTGTTTCTCTTTAAGATCTTTGTGCACCAACTGAAACGATCACCAAGCTGTCGACATCAATTTCAATCTTTATAACCCTAAGTATGTATGAAGATACACACATCTAAATCTCACAAGAGATTCATACACACAGCATAAATAACAACAGTAAAACATGGTTAGGGCTTTTCCGTTTATACTTAAGGCAAAACATAAAACCCTACACGTCATATGGGCTTAGACTAAGTTGGAAAATTTTGCAGAAAAATAATCTGCATGAGCATCGATCGATCAAGTCTAATTTTCGATCGATCGAACCTTGTAGATTTACACAATAAATCCTGCAATACACTCGATTCCAACTTTACACAAAAACACACTTTTAGCAGCCTAAATCTAAACTAAATATTTTGATCATGGTTTGCCAACATTACACATTAAAGTTCTAATACATTAGTTCCTAATTCTTTAGAACCTAAATATTTTAGCCTTTTCACTTATTTTTGTACTTTTGTGAGTCTCACATTACTATTTGTCTCAACTTTATTTTAAATAATTTCAGTTTCATTTTTTTTTTTTTTGTAAATAAGTCATTTTTTTTTTTTTTTTTTTTTTTTTTGTTCTCACATATGCAAATAAAGTATGCAAAATAAGTAATTCTCAAAGTAGCACTATAAAATAAAAAACTGTTGTAAGTTTCATGATTAACTTCCTAACTCTCTCTCAAAAAAAAAAAAAACTATTGTATCTACACACTACAAGAAAATGTAGTTTCAGTGACGAATTTTAGTGAGGAAAATTTTTTCCTCACAAAAAAGTACTATATAGCGACGAAATATATATTTCGTCGCTATTTATAAAAAAAAAAAGTAATATTTAGCGACGAAAATTAGATTTCGTCGCTATATGTTGTGTTGAACTCAGGCGCCAAGCGAAAAATGATAGCGCGAAACTAAATTTAGCTACAGCGACGGAATTTTTCGTCACTAAAAGATTAAGTTTTTTGTGACGAAAAATTCCGTCGCTAAAGGTGTAAGTGAGAACACTATTAGTGACGAAAACTATTTCGTCACTGAATATCACATATAGTGACGAAACTATGTCGTCACTAAAAACAAAAACATAAATATCAGTATATTATTAGCGACGAATCCATGTTCGTCACTAAAGCCAACCAATAGCGACGAAGTTTAGTTCCTCACTAAAAGTTTTATACTAATATGGACTCAGGCGCCAAGCGGAAAATTTTGGTGCCAAACTAAATTCAGCTATAGTGACGAACCGATTCGTCGCTAAAAGTTTAGGTTTTTTGTGACGAAAAATTTCGTCGCTAAAGGTGTTAATGAGAACACTATTAGTGACGAAAATTATTTCGTCGCTAATAGTAGTCAATAGCAACGAATTCGAGTTCCTCACTAAAGCTCTTATACTAATATGAACTCAGGCGCCAAGCGAAAAATTTTGGTGCCAAACGAAATTCAACTACAGTGACGAACCGATTCGTCACTAAAAGTTTAAGTTTTTTGCGACGAAAAATTTCGTCGCTAAAGGTGTTAATGAGAACACTATTAGTGACGAAAATTATTTCGTCGCTAATAGTAGTCAATAGCAATGAATTGGAGTTCCTCACTGAAGCTCTTATACTAATATGACCTTCAGCACTTTTTTTTTTTTCTTTTTGTTTCACTTCTCTCTTTCGCTCACTCTCTCTCTCACTGCCCAAAGCCATTGTGCCCAACACAGAACCGGCTAGCGACGATCTCGCCGTCGCGACTATCCATTCGCGACGATCTCGCCGTTGCGACTATCCATTCGCGACGATCTCGCCGTCGCGACTATCCATTCGCGACGCTGTTGCCGTCGCCGTCGCAACGATCCCCATTCGCGACGATCTCGCCGTCGCGACGATCCCCATTCGCGACGATCTCACCGTCGCGACGATCCCCATTCGCGACCATCTCCCCATCGAGACGATCCCATTCGCGACGAACCCCATTCGCGACGATCTCGCTGTCGCGACGATCCCCATTCGCGACGATCTCGCCGAATCGTTCGCCGTCGCTGCCAAATCGTTCGCCATACTTGTTGCTTTTGCTTGCTCATCGTCACTTTTGCTCGCCGTCGTCGCATTTACCGTCGTCGCATTTGCTCACCGTCGTTGCTGAAGCTCGCCGTCGTCATTGAAGCTCGCCGTCATCGCTGAAGCTTGCCGTCGTCGCTGAAGCTCGCCGTCGTCACTTCAACTTCCTTTCGCCGATTCAACTCCCATAACCCTTCGGCTTCCACTTCAACCGGTGACCCTTTGCCTTCCCTTCAAACTTTTTTTTTTTTCCCTTAACTACTTCAAGTATGAGACTCCTAAAATTATATTTATTTATTGCTTTTCTACAATCTGCAATACTTCACACACACACACACATACAGGAATGCATATATTTCTTTGATTGTGTTTATTTGTCTAAATTGTTGTTTTTGCAAAAGGGTAAGGTGGGTTTGTGTTGTGTTTGTTTGTGGGCAAGTGTTAGATGGTGTGTTAAGTTATGAGGAGGAATGCGTACTGGTTTGGAGATGGGGAGTTCTATTAATGTTTGAGAGGAGAAGTGGGGGGTGGTTGTGATATATATTTTTTGGTTGCTAATTTGTTGTTGTTGTGATATTGGGGATTCTGGTGGGTTGGATTTTTGTATGACAGTGCTTTTTAGGGGGCTGAGTTAGTTTTAAGTAAAATTTGTTTTGTTTCTGAATATTTTTTGTAGGATTGCATTTTCTTCTTTATTAAAATTTAATGGAGGGAATTAGTAGAATGACCTTTTTTTTTTTTCAATGGATGGAATATTTATCAAAATTAATGGTAGTGTATATTAGGGTTTTAACTTTCAAGTGGCACTTTTCTTTTTCTATTTTTCTATAGTGCTGATTTTTTGTTTTTGGGTGTTTTTTATTTTATCAATTTGAAGGCTATTAAGGACAAGGTGAAGGAAAAAGAAGAACTCGCAAAGTGGCTGGGCTAGTTGGAATGCAAGGTTCTTATTATTGTTATTATGGTTCTCACAAACATCTTTATGAGTTGATTTTAACAAGAATTTTTTTAATATGCATCATATCTTCCATGACTTCTTTTTAGAATTGTTTCAAATATTTGTGTACTAATTTTCAAGATTGAAGGACTTATAAATTTAAGTTTTCTTTTGCAGGCTAAATACACATTATTTGCAATAACTTTGGATTTCTTTTTCTGAAAGTTGTAAGCTTAGCTTGAGCAAAGTAAGTAAATTCTAGTTAAAAACTTATAAAATTTTATATTTGTGATGTTGGAAATTGGATTTGTGGTGGTATGTTGTGTTGGAGCAAGCGGGTGGCTTGCATGGTGTTATAAGGTGGTTTAAATACATATTGGGAGTGTTTTACATTCTTTTGAAATATGATTGGGTATTGTTGATTAGATGTAATGAATAGTAGAATTTAATACTTGTAAGCATTATAGTTGTGATGTTTGTATTTGGTTTTCTTGTGGATTATTGGTTTGAATGAGTATTGTTGATTAGATGTAATGAATAATATTTTATTTGATTTAAATACCTATAAAATTTTATATTTGTAATGTTGGAAATTGGATTTGTGGTGGTATGTTGTGTTGGAGCAAGCGGGTGGCTTGCATGGTGTTATAAGGTGGTTTAAATACATATTGGAAGTGTTTTACATTCTTTTGAATTATGATTGGGTATTGTTGATTAGATGTGATGAATAGTAGATTTCAATACTTGTAAGCATTATAGTTGTGATGTTTGTGTTTGGTTTTCTTGTGGATTGTTGGTTTGAATGAATATTGTTGATTAGATGTGATGAATAGTATTTTATTTGGTTTAAATATTTGTAAAACTCTATATTTGTGATGTTGGAAATTGGATTTGTGGTGGTATGTTGTGTTGGAGCAAGCGGGTGGCTTGCATGGTGTTATAAGGTGGTTTAAATATATATTGGGAGTATTTTACATTCTTTTGAATTATGATTGGGTATTGTTGATTAGATGTAATGAATAGTAGATTTCAATACTTATAAGCATTATAGTTGTGATGTTTGTGTTTGGTTTTCTTGTGGATTGTTGGTTTGAATGAGTATTGTTGATTAGATGTGATGAATAGTATTTTATTTGATTTAAATACCTATAAAATTTTATATTTGTGATGTTGGAAATTGGATTTGTGGTGGTATGTTGTGTTGGAGCAAGCGGGTGGCTTGCATGGTGTTATAAGGTGGTTTAAATACATACTGGGAGTGTTTTACATTCTTTTGAATTATGATTGGGTATTGTTGATTAGATGTGATGAATAGTAGATTTCAATACTTATAAGCATTATAGTTGTGATGTTTGTGTTTGGTTTTCTTGTGAATTGTTGGTTTGTTATTCTTATTTTACCTAAGTAGCTTATAGACTTAGATGTTAGAATACATTATACATGAGTTGTCCTTATTTTGCTAAAATAGCATTCATCTTGCAATTGTAGTCAAACATGGATAAAAGTTGGATGACAATGGGTAAGACACCTGATGGCAGATTAAGTCGTCCATATATTGAAGGGGTCAATGCATTTATTAATTTTGCAAAGGTGGTTATGGACTTGAGTGGTAATATTCCGTGTCCGTGTATTCACTGTGTGAATTGCTATCGACAATCTCTTCATACTGTGCGTATCCATTTGTTTCATCGTGGGATTATGCAATCTTACATTAATTGGCATAATCATGGAGAATTTCGTGTATTGAACGAGAACATTCATGATAATGAAATGTCGGATGGTGATCATATGGATGGTATCGATGCCTTGGTAGGTGATCGAATTAGAGGGGAACCGAGGAATGTAATCGAAGATGAGGAGGTGCATCATTTTGACAAACTTGAGGAAGATGCAAAGCGTGAGTTGTATCCGGGTTGCACTGATTATAGTATCTTGAAGTTTGTTATTGAGATGTTGAATGTAAAGGTAATGACCAACTTGAGTAATAAGGGACTTGATATGATGTTAGAATTGTTGACAAAGGTTTTACCGAAAGGTAACTTAGTTCCAAGGTCAACTTATGAAGCAAAGAAGATATTACGTGACTTGGGCATGTCATACGAGCATATAGATGCATGCAAAAATGATTGTGCACTATTTTGGAAGGAAAATGAAAACCTTGATAAATGCCCGGTGTGTGAGGCGCCTAGGTACAAGGATACACGTGCCCAAGGTAAGAAGATTTCTCATAAGGTATTGCGTTACTTCCCGTTGACACCGAGACTGAGGAGATTGTACACGTCAAGCCAAAGAGCTAAGGACATGAGATGGTATATAGACAAACGTGTGGATGATGGGATAATGAGGCATCCAGCTGATAGTGAGGAGTGGAAGGAGTTTGATTTGCAATATCCTGATTTTGCCCTCGAACCTCGCAATGTAAGGTTGGGGTTGGCTACAGATGGATTTAACCCTTTTGGGAATATGAACAACAACTATAGTATGTGGCCTGTCATACTTATCCCCTATAACCTACCGCCTTGGCTGGTTATGAAAGAGCCATATTTTATGTTGTCTTTGCTTATTCCTGGTCCTCATCAACCGGGAAATGAAATTGATATTTACTTGAAACCATTGGTTGATGAGTTGAAGGAGTTGTGGGAAGAAGGTGTAGAAACTTATGATGCTTATAGTAAAGAGCATTTCCAGATGCGTGCAACTTTATTGTGGACAATACATGATTATCCTGGATTTGGTAACGTGTCCGGGTGGAGGACAAAGGGTTATCATTCTTGTTACACTTGCAATGATGAACCATATTCAGAAGGTTTGGAAAGTAAAATTGGATTCATTAACCATCGAGCTTATTTGCCTATGGATCATCGTTGGAGACATAGTCGGTTGCATAATGGTTTACCAGAGAAACGGAAGAGATCTTTAGAGTTACAAGTGGGAAAGATACAAGAGCAGCTAGATAGAATGCCAAATATAATTTTAGGAAAGTATCCAAGTAACAAGAGGAGACAACTCAATGGGGAGCCAAATTGGTCAAAGGTAAGTATTTTGTATAAGCTTCCATATTGGAAAAATAAGAAGCTTAAGCACAACATTGATGTTATGCATGTGGAGAAGAACATTAGTGAGAATACTTATGGTACTTTGTTGGGCATTGAGGGGAAAAACAAGGACACTGACAAGGCACGGATAGACTTGCAAAATATGAACTTCAGGCACACGTTGCATTTGAAACAACGTCCTGATGGATCATATGACAAGCCTCGGGCTTTCTTTTCATTAAGCCCCAATGAAAGAGATGGTTTTTATGACTTTTTGAAATCAGTCAAGTATCCAGATGGCTATGCAGCCAACATATCAAGGTCAGTGAATGCAAAAAATGGTAGATTATCTGGTTTGAAAAGCCACGACTGTCATGTGTTACTACAACGAATTCTTCCAATTGGGTTGCAAGGGTTTGCAGATAAGGACATAAGTATTGTATTGTTTGAGTTGGGCAACTTCTTCCAAGACTTATGTTCAAGGACCCTAAAACGGAGTGAATTAGAGAAACTAGAAGAACGTATAGTTCTTATACTATGCAAGCTTGAGAGGTTCTTTCCTCCAGCATTCTTTGATGTTATGGTCCACCTTGCTGTTCATTTGCCTCGAGAAGCAATTCTAGGAGGCCCGGTACAATATCGGTGGATGTATCCAATTGAAAGGTAATTAGATCATTTGATGCATTCAACAATTGTATCTTTCCTACGTGGTATAAAATCACATATTGTGCGTATTTTTTCCTCGTAGGTACCTTGGAAAATTGAAAAGATACGTTTCCAACCGAGCTCGACCAGAAGGTTCGATTGCAGAGGCTTACATTCTTAAAGAATGTATTAATAACTGGTCTTTGTATATTGATGGGATCGAAACTGTACATAACCGAAGAGAAAGAAATGAAGATTTTGGTGAATCTAGTGAAGGATTGGTAGTTTTTTCACAGACTGCCCGACCTACAGGTGGTAGGCGGAATGATGGCGACTTGTCTCGTGCATTGCTTGACACTGCTCATTGGTACTTGTTGTACAATAGTCCTGAACTAGAGCCTTATTTAAAGTATGTGATTTCATATGCATATATTGTTTGATCAAGTTTTGAATATTATCTACAATGCTTAGCTGAAAGTAAATCACCTTATTTTTAACAGCGAACATAAAAGTACATTGCATAATCCTACTGGAGAAATCATAACTCAAATCCAACGACAAGAGTTTCCCAAGTGGTTCAGAGAACGTGTAAGATATTTGAAATTTAATCACACTAATAAATTTATGAGATTAAATTTATTCGTCATTGCTTATTACTAATTAATATCACTTGTGTGTCATTATAGATGAATAGATTGAAAGTTAACGAGTCATCAGAAGCTATTAAACAATTATGGTCATTAGCAAATGGTCCTAAACCGCATGTGAAGGAGTACACAGTTTGTATGGTCAATGGTGTAAAGTTTCATACAAAGGACCTAGACAATCGTCGTGTAACCCAAAACAGTGGTGTATGTACCGAAGGGGACCATGAGGGAGAAACGCACAACTTCTATGGTCATGTGTGCAAAATTTGGGAATTAGAGTATATGTTTCGCCATAAAGTTGTTTTGTTCCAGTGTGAATGGTACAATACTGGTACCAATGGTCGAAGGAGAACGATAAGAACCGATGCACACTGCACAAGCATTGATGTTACAAGTCGGTGGTATCAAAATGACCCCTTTATACTTCCTAGTCAAGCGAAACAAGTTTTCTACCTTCAAGATACCAAATTGCGTGACCCTTGGAAAATTGTGCAATGCATCCAACATAGGGGAGTGTTTGATGTCCCGGAAGTCGGGGGTGGAGAATCTAATGATAATACAGAAGATAGTGACGCATTCCAACAAGAAGCAATTGTTGATGTTGTCACTATTAATGTTGATGACAATATTATTGAGTATTGTATGGGTGATGTTGAAACTGAGGTTGTTCCTGAAGGTGGAACTTCAAGAGACGCTAATCAAAATGAAGAGCATGACATACCTGATGTTGATCTTGATATAGATTATGATATGTAAAGTTCATAACAATTGTCTTAAATGTTGTTTGCTTTTCTTAAAGTTTTATGCTTATCTAAGTAGTAATTGTTATTGAGATGTTTTGTGCTTATCTTGAACTTGATATGAATATTGATGTGGTTATTTGTTGTGTTGAGTTTGTAGCAATTGTGTTCAAATTTAGCACTTGTGAATTGCTTGATATGGAGAATGGTGTGAACTATGATATGTAAAGTTAGTAGTAATTGTTATTGAGACGTTTTGTACTTATCTTGAACTTGATATGGATATTGATGTGGTCATTTGTTGTGTTGAGTTAGTAGCAATTGTGTTCAAATTTTGCATTTTTGAATTGCTTGGTATGGATTATGACGTTAAGTTAGTAGCAATTGTACTTATCTTTCATGTTAATACATAGTTTCAAAAAATGCCCAAAAAGGCCAAATACACTCGTAATATACCAAGTTATGAGATGGCAAGATTGGATAGAATGAGGCAAAACCAAGAGAGAATTGATGCTTTGGGATTGAAGCACATCTCAACTTCTCTAAAGGATTCTGCTCAGTCCAATTGTGCAAAAAGGAAAAGAAGTAGAGCTAGTGTTGTGGTAGATGATGATTATGTACCACCTATTGGTGACGATGAGAATGATGATGAGTCATCTAATTCTTTAATCAATAAGGTACAATAGATGTTTCATAGGGTACAATAGATAATAACTTTGTTGTTCCATTATTTGTAATGACTTTGTTGTTAAATTATATATATGTTTGTTAGTTACAAATGGCACCAGGACGACTTACACGCTCACGAGGTGAGGCATCTATCCCGGTGGTCCAATCTACGGTTCAATCTACGGAAACATCTCCTGAAGTAAATCCTCTCGTCCAAAGTTCTTCTAGTGTGGAGGCTACCGACGCATTAACTAACACGACTGGTAATTACATAAAACATACTTAATTACAACTACACCCTATCTTTACTATTGATATTATACTTAATGTACATGGAATGTATAATTTTTTAACATTGATAATGTTTAAATAGGATCTACTAGTAGAAATACTCGTGGAACAACACGTGGTATAGCAGTACGGGCACTTGTTGAAAAAAGTGGTAAGTTGCCAGTACGTATAGTTGCAGAGTATGATGCTCCTGTTGGGACTAATGCGTGCAAACTTGTCAATCAAATTGGTGTACAAGTACGAAGTAATTTGTCCAGTTACAATGTGAAAAATTGGAAAAGTGTTGATGCTGCTACTAGAGATGTGGTGCTTCAAAGTATAGCGGTAAATTTACATTGATAGCGTCTAACTTGTCTTTGTTGTCATTAAGCATATTAAGTACATATAATAATATTTTTATAATACATATACACTTCATTTTACAGGATCAGTTTGAGCTAGAAGGAGAATCTAACTTGGTGAACAAAACAATAAATACAAAATGTGGAAGATTATTGAGTTGCAGCTCTAACAAGTTGTATCAGATTTATAAAAAACTCGTACAATCTCATGGTGCTGACTATGCAAAAAACCACCCGCCAAAGAATGCCACACTTAAGCAGTGGACTGAACTCATTGAAGGGAGATGGACCAATAAGGACTGGCTGGTAAATTATTTATCCAATATTTACTATATTATGTTGTCAAATGATTAGATTAATACTTAGATGAAGTAAATGTATACTGTTTTATTCATGAACTAATAAATATCTTGAATGTTCTTTATTAGGAAAAATCAAGAATTAACTCTGAAAATAGGAGCAAAACTTCAGGCAAACATAGATGCGGGTCAAAGGCACTTGCTGTTAGGGTTGATGAGGAGGTGTGTGTTTTTTCATTTTCTTAAACCTTAGTGTATTACATGTTGTGATTAATTAACTATAAATAACTAACACTTGAATGTTAATTAATTAGACAAATAATAATGGCGGTCAAGTTCCTGAATTGGCAAAAATTTACAAAGATGTTCATTTCAATCCAAATACAAATAAGTGGATACAGCCTGAGGATGAAGCGACATATGTATGTGTATCATTCCATCCCTATTATTCTATCTTTATCATGTTTGTAAAGTTATAACATATGTATTATTAATGTTGTGATTGCTTGTTTTTTTTCTCTTTCAAATGGTAGGAAACTATTCTCAAAGTGCAAGAGGATCATTGTCAAGATCCTAATGCAATTCCCCTTACACAAGAGGAGATCTCAAACTTGGTTTTTAAAAAGAAATCCGGTATTGTAAAAGGACTTGGCATGAGACCTTCCTCTTCTCTAGTAACCACTGCCTCATCTAGTTCGGTGGAGTATATTCATCGGTTAGAAAGTGAGATAATTGAGCTCAAAGAGGCAAGAGCTAGGGATGAAGAGGAGCGAGCTAAGGAGCAAGAGGCGCGAGCTAAGCAAGATGAGGTCCAAAAGAATATTCTTAATTTTTTGAGGAGCAAGGGTTATGATGACGCTTTTACCTATGGAGGTGGTTCATCTTCAAGCTAAATCACTTATTGGTTAGTACTTTATCTTTAAGTTAAAACACTTCATTTTTTATGTATCATTTGAAACTAATATTTGTCACGTGATAGGTTATTCAATCTTTAGTAGAATTATATTTGACTAAAGATTTATATTTAACTAAAGATTTATATTTGTGCAGATATCTTATTGGTGGCTTTAGGGGATTTCCTTTAGGCATTATTTGAAGATATATGAGGACATCTTCCGTTGGTTTTAATTATATTATGCAACATTTTTTGTATTGTTATAAAACATCTTAAGTTATTGTATGTGTTGCAAACAATTATTGTATGTGTTGCAAACAATTATTGTATGGAAGAAGTTTAAATTGGATACTTATTTTAATTTTAACTTGTGGAATGTATGGATCAATTTTTTATAAATGTGTTGTTGGAATAAATGTATAAATCAAATGTGAGGTTTTAATAATGTAATGACAGGTTACAGGTTAATATTAATTCCATGAAAATAATAAAAACAAAAATTAGTTTTAGTGACGAATTTTTCGTCACAAATATAGCAACAAAAAAATTTTTTAGTGACGAAATATTTCGTCACTAAATGTAGGGGAATTTTGTAAGAAATGGTTTTAGTGACGAAAATTTTCGTCGCTATATGTGTATGAATTTTCCTAAAAAAAGTTTTAGTGACGAATATTTTCGTCACTATATGTATCCAAAAAAAAGTTTTAGTGACGAATATTTTCGTCACTAAATATGATTTAATAAACTGAAATGGTTTTAGTGACGAAATATTTTCGTCACTAAATACTGTTTTTAGCGAGGAAAACATTCACCGACGAAACGTTTTCGTCGCTAAAAGTTTTTTTTTTTTTAAAACAAATCAGACTTTTAGTGACGAAATTTTTCGTCGCCAGGACTTTTAGCGACGGGGCTACAGCGACGAAACGAATTTCGTCACTAAAAGTCCAATTTCGTCACTAAAGGTTCTTAGTGACGAAAAACAGGACTTTTAGTGACGAATTTTTTCGTCACTAAAAATACATTTTCTTGTAGTGACATGTGAAGACTTATCCTATGCAATTGTGCATTACCACCCAAATCCAAGTTTTCAACAATAACCCCAGTAGAAGAAAAAGGAAAAAAATAAAAAAGAAAAGAAAAGAAAAAGAACATGCAATGTTGTACATCAGCCCGTGATGCGGTGGATGACAACCCCAACACTATTAATAAACTCATAACACAATTGCTCTATTATTGCATTGTTACAAAACATCAAAGCATATGTTTTAGTTGTCCAGAGTCCATGATCCCTTTGTGTCTCTCTCTCATCTCTTTTCACTGCAGTCCTCCCTTCATCCCTATTGTCGCATCAGTGTTGCTAGACTGGAACACATCTCCAACCTTAACTCATGAGTGAAAAAAAGAAAAAAGAAAACAGAAAAAAGAAAGAAGACAGGATGTGCGAGATCAAAAACTAAAGCAAAATAGAACATGATAGACACGAAGACTTGTCTAAAGCAATATAAAATTTTGACATTGTTTTTAATTTGAAACAATAAACCTAAAACTTTAAAGAGATTTGATAGTTGAGGACCCAACACAATCTGCAAGGAAAAAATCTTAACTAAGAAATTCATCCACAAAAGAATAAAAATAAGTAAATAACAACATAATGCATTCACGGTGAACGTAAAATCAGGCATATGACTTTCAAAACAACATTAATGATTAAACACAAAAAAATCACATCAAACCGCTTGGATTCAAGACTTCCAACCTATAGAGATAGAATTATGAACAAGGAAGGATTTGATATTGTTAATTGAGCGTGTGTGAATAAATAAGGGTGAGTATAAGAAGTTAAGAGCAATTAGTTTTTTTTAAAAGAAGTTAAAAGAAGTTTAAATTGTAATCAAACATGTATATATCTATTTAGTTTTTTTTTTTTTGGATAAACATGAGGACTTCTTTTCTTTTCTTTTTAATAAATTTTTTGGTAGGAAGATAAACGTGAGGATGTTTTATTTTAAGGGGTTGTTTAACTTTTTTTTTGCTTTAATTTTTTTTTTTTTTTTAAGTTGCTTTGATTAGTGAGAGAGTAATCCTATTTTGTAGGAAATGTTTTAGGTAAGAGTTAAAGATGTCATAGTAGTTGTTTTTATAGTAGGATATGGATAGAAGTTATAGTAGTGGTTTTATAGTAGGAGTCTTTTTTTCCAAAATAAATAAGAAGAGATTTGAAAAAATAAATCAAAAAGTGAGATTAGATTAGAGTAGGGAAACTGAATTTTGTTTTTTGGAAAAAAAAAAAAAAAGGACAAGAAATAGATAAATCTTAACAAAGGAAAAAATGGGGGGAAAAAAAGAAGTGAAAATGTGGGTGAGTTTTCTAGTGATTGGAGAAATATGAGAGGTTGAGTCTAAAAACTAAAAGAAGAGTAATTCTATTTTGTAGGGAGTTAAACAGTGGCGACTCCAGGAATTTTTCTCAAGTTGTTTCTAAATTTTTTTTTTTTAGTTGAAAGATCCAAAGGCCAAAGCCATCATCAAGTAGATAAATCTTGGGTACGTAGTTTTTTTATCAAATATTTGTCCATAATTCTAGCAAAAGAATAAACAATAAACTATAAGTTGATTTGAAATATTAATAAAATTATTAATTATTATTGTTTAGTTGTTTCATTAATTTGTTTGTCTTTTATAAACTATAATTTGTTATATTGTTGTTTCATTAATTATAAAATTATTAATTATTATTTAGCCTAACATGATTTAATTTGTTTATCTTTTATAATATATTGATTAATTAAATTATTAATTATTGTTTATTAGTTTTTTCCCTTAATTAATTATTGATTAATTAAATTATTGTTTATTAGTTGCACCATGTGCATTTACTTCCTCCAATTTAAAATCCTCACCTGGCCCATGTGATGTGCCCATCCACCCTCACCCCACTCAATAAACAATGAGGCAAACCCCATCACAAGAGCCAGCTGCCAATCAGAAAATTTCACAATCACAAATCACAATAAAACAATTAGTTGTATCTTACCAAGTCTCATCAACACCAACACACACCAACAGCAACAAATAAAGCCAAAAAAAAGAGAGAGTCAATAACAGAGTCAAAATATTAATAAAGTTAAAAGATAAGTTGAACCAATCAAAGTTATTCAAAATAATAAGATAAATTATTAAAGTTAACTGTTAAAGTCTTAAAAGAATAAAGAGAGCCTCATTATTTCATTTCAGATTTCAATTCGTTTTAATTTTTCAGATAAAGAGAGAGAGACTAAGAGAATCAGAGAGAGGAAAAAAAAAAAAAAGTTGTGAAATACCTTGAGGGAGCACCAGAGCAAGCCAAGCGACAGGTGATGGAGCAAGCTGAGCGATGAGCGATGGGCAACGGAGCAAGCCGAGCGACGGGCGACGAAGCAAGCGACATGACCGAGCCGAGCGATGAGCGACATGACCGATCTTCGATGCCCGAATCCTGACGCGATGTGCTTTAAACTAGAGCTCGAGTTGTGTTGGCTAACCGATCTCCGATGCGGCGATGCCTGATCCATCTGTTGGCTGTGTTGCTCTGTTGACGTTTTTGTCTCTAGGTTTGCTTTAGTGATATTTGATTAGTGATCTGAGGTTTTTGGTTGAGTGATTTATGTATATTGGGTTTTGGTTTTTTTTTTTTTTTTTTTGAGAATCTGTGGGTTTGCTTTACTGTCCATCTATTGGTTTGTTTTTTTGTTTAGATTGGGTTTGCTTTACGTTTAGGATTGATGTTGGGTTTTTTTGTGGACTTGTTCTGTTACAATTATTTATTTATTTATTTATTTTTAGATTTTAGTTCAAAATTTTTTTGGGCTTTTTTTTTTTTTTATCGAAAGTTGAACAAATAATTTTTTAAAAAATTTTTAATTTAAGAGTGTTCCTCATTTTCTTAAGGGTGTTCCTCATTTTTATTTTATTTTTTTTTTAAGAATAAACAAATAAAATTTTTTTAATTATTATATATAATTTTTTTTTTTCAAGTCAGGGTGTTCTTGGGAACACCCTGACTCTAACGTGACGCCGCCACTGAAGTTAAAGATGAATTTTTATCCAGATAATCTTTAGTTTTGCCTCTGTTTAAATTTGGGAGTGCAGAGTATTTTTGAACCATAAAAATGTTCAATCCAAAGAAAAAAAAAAACTTCTTAAATAGTAGTACAGACAAACCGTGCATGCCCTCCTCAAATCTACCTCAAAGCAAAGGAAACTACTCAGAGAAGCAACATATCTAAGAGAGTAAGCCCACCCATACAAAAACGAAAATGAAATCCACTAGTTTTAGAGCTCTAGCCTTGAGATCCAAATCATTAGGTGCAAAGTAGCCTAGATCCGGACCACTCCTTGTCAAATATGGACCAGTGCCAACCCTAGCAGCATTTGAGGGCAGCCAGACTGCCAACTAACCAATGGAGGAGACAGCCGTATAGAACCAGCTCGAGTCTCGTGAAAGAGCCAATGAAAAAGGACCGCAAAAGGTCCACAAAAGGATAAATTACGTTTGTACATGTTGACGATGAATGTCAGACAAGAGCCCAAGTCAAATCATCGTTAATGTTAGGACATAATCATCATTTTCATACGGGCCTCTCTTTATCTAAAATAAGATAATCATTTTAGCAAATTAAAAAAATAACAATAAATAAATAAATTGTCTAAGATACTCGTAACATTATTGTATCATACACCTTGTTCTTTTTTTCCTTTTTTCTTTTAGTATTTATTTATTGGATATCAACTAAGTCTTAAACTTTTTAAAAATGACTATCTTGGTACCTAATCTCAATTTGATCCCTAAACGTTGTTAGGGACCATTTCTTTACTCTCAGCCTTTCTACTCTCTCAGATTGTTTATGTTCAATTCTTATATCTCTTGAGTATTGAGTTCTATTCAGAGTGATTATACAAACATATACACATAGCAATATAAAACCTTAAACCCACAAAAATCTCTGATCACAAAGCATACAAACATATTCATAATCATTCATACTCCAACAAAAACACTATATTAGACTTCTCAAAAAAAAAAAAAAAAAAAAAAAAAACAAACAAAAACAAAAACAAAAACACTATAGACCAATTTTCAGACAAAATCCAAATAAAAAAAAAATACCCATAGATCCACATATGATCGTACCCAAACCCCACCTATCAAACTCAAATAAAAAATCACCAAATCTTTGTCACCCAAAAAAAAACCCAATCTTGAAACCAACCAAGACCTGAACCAACAAAGGAGGAGGAGAACTATTGGTGGCGTTTTCGGTGTGATTTGTTACCTGTGGTAGTTGCAGAGGTCATGGGTCTCATTCCCTTGACGTTTGGCACATAAACCTAGACTCAAACCCAAATCCAAACAGAAGCACAAATGCAAACTCTCTCTTCCATGGCTGTGGAGCACCAAAGCTAGTGTTCGTTGCACCCGATCGGAGCCTTCAGTGAGGAACCAGCAGCAGCGCCAGTGAGGAAAAGCTCGAAAATTCCTAGACAACTGTTTTCATGGCACTGATTCGAAGAGACACCGCAAGATTGTAGTTTTGCCATTATGGGTAAGAGAGAAGATAGAGCGTCTGAAAGGGAGAGAAGATTTAGGGTTTGGGAGAAGAAGCTGAGAATGAGTAACGGGCCTAAACGCCGTTTAGGGTCCATTGTATTCAAGGACCAATTTAGTCACTATTGAAAAGTTTTGAATCTTTATATGAGGCATAGCCCAGCCACGCCTTTCCTTTCTTCTTATTTTTTTTTTCCTTTTAAGAGCATCCACAGTAGTGGAGCTAAAAATTTAGCTTTTTTAGCTCCATTAAAAGTTACTTTATCAATTATATCTACACACATGTTACAACAGTAGATCTATTTTAGCTATCAATATAATAAAATAATATAAACATCACAATAAAATAATATATCCCACTACCTAAAAAAAAAACCTAGCACCATCCACAACCACCTCTACCATTAGCCACAGTCACAACCAAACCCACAACCACCACTACCACCACCACCAGACACAACCAAACCCACAAACAAAATAAAAAATAAAACCACCATCATAGTCACCAATCCACCACCACAACCACCAAACCCACAAGGAAAAAAGAATCAAAAACCGTACCATCAAACCATAGCCACAACAACCACCATCGCCACCACCACAGCCACCAAACCCATAGAAAGAAAAAAAAAATCAAATACCATACGACCAAACCATAGCCACAACAACCACCATCGCCACCACAACCACCACAGCCATCAAACCCATAGAAGGAAAAAAAAAATCAAATATCATTCCACCACCACAACCAAAATCCACAAACCCATTGTCAAAATCATCCACCACCACTACCATAGCCAAAATCAACCACCACCACCACCATAGCCACCAAACCCATATGAAAATACATTAAAAAAAAAAAAAAAAAAAAACTCAATCACAGCAAAGAGAGAGGCACGGACTGGGCGATGGGGCTTGGGGAGATCGGCGAGCTGGATTGGCGATGGGGCTTGGGGTGGGTTGGCGAGCTGAGAGAGAAAGGTGAGAGTGACTGAGAGAGAGAGAGGCACGGACTGGGCGATGGGGCTTGGGGTGGGTCGGCGAGCTAGTTCGGCGTAACATATCGGTGATGAGGGAGTTAGCCGGTGAGCTGAGGGATGAGGCGGCGGTGGGTAGAGCTTCGGCTGGGACGGCATTGGTCAGCTTGAGAGATGGTGAGATGGTGAGAGTGAACCGGATGGTTTCAGAGACGTGAGATGGAGAGATGGGAGCTTGAGAGTGATGAGAGAGAGGACGGTGAGATGAAGAATAAAAGAATGAAAAATAACAAACAACTAAGTATTATTTTAATCGGGAGTGCTGAATAATTTTTATTTATTTTTGATGACTGCTACAGTGCACATCTATAGATAGATGTGCATTGTAGCAGTTCAACTAAAAATTATTGCTATGCCTCCATTGCTGCATGGCCCTTTTTGGTATTTTGGTGGAGCTAAAATAGCATTATAGCTATTCAGCTCCACTGCTACAAATGCTCCAAGAGCCGAAAGATATATTTGGAGTTGGACACCTCCTATATCATATTATAGATCGGTAAGAAATATCAGATTGGTTAACTTGTGCCAAGCAGGTTATCATCAAATGATATACCTAGCTTGATTATTATTTTTATAATAATAATAATAATATATTAGAATAATTTTTTAGAATAGTATCAAAAAAAAAAAAAAAGATTTTTAGAATAATATTTAAATTATTTAATTCATCATTTTAGTAATAATTTATGCTTTTGATATGTGGTAAGTTATCATGGTATAATTTATCAATCATCTCACATTTTAGAAAGTGTAGCCATAGATTATCTAATTTTCTCTCTATTCTATTCTGAATTTTGTTTATAATCGCTGAGATAGATATCATCTTTAATATGATTCTTAATTACCCCTTTTTTTTTGTACTACTTAAGACCATTAACAAATCATTTATGGCCAGTTTATATGGAAGGAGAGTAGAGGAAGGTTAGCCGGCAATAACCCTTACACTGTGCTTATCTTATTGCAAAATTTTTTTTCAATTTTTAATAGAGTTTTGAAACAGCATTATTTAGAAATACCTAATGAGCTTTTGGTATGTATAAATATTGCCCATGACATGGCGTTATTTAGAAAAGAGTTTTAGAAAGTTACAAAAAGGGATTCTGGGCATCACTTCTGGAGAATATAATCTTGTACAACTAGAGAAATATTAAGATATTGGATAAAATACTATTTTGGTTCCTAAATTTTACCAAAAATTTGTTTTTCATCCTTAAACTTAAAAAAAATTATTTTTTCATCTTTAAACTTTGTAAATAGTTTTTCAATAGTTTAGGGATAAAAATAGGGATGAAAAAAAAAAAATCAATAATTATGGTATGAATTTTTTTTTATTTTTTATTTTTTATTTATTTTTTTTTAAGTTTAAGGACAAAATAAAACATTTGTAATAGTATAGGGATGAAAGATGAACTTTTTAATAGTTTAGGGTCGAAAAATGAACATTTTAAAATTTAGAGATGAAAAAAAAAATTGGTAAAATTTAAGTAACAAAATAGTATTTTACCCCAAGAGATATATATATATATATATATATATATATTTGAGACAATTATAACATGCTACTAACATCATAACTCGAATCCTTTCCCCCCTAGACCCTTAAGCACTTTGTGCATGGAGAGTTGACAATTTAGCTACAAGGCCATTGGCTACCCCAAGATATTTGATCAAAGGAGAAAACACAAACATTTAAGATTGCATCCTTCACAATCCACACTAGAGGGAGCCATGGGTGTACTTAGCAGCCTAATTTTGTGTCTTGTCATTTTTAAAAGAGTATTAATAAGATAAATGCATTTATTTTTACCTATTAATTATCTTTTTAATAATTACTTGTATAAAGATAATTTTCTATATTTATTTATTTCTAAAATTAATGTAAAAAGAAATTAATTTAGAATAGGATAGTTTGGCTCAAGTTACTTGTTTGGCTACTAGTGAAACAAAATCCAACCAAATGACGATGCAAATTTTGTAACAAATGCAATTAAAAAAAATGAATGTAAATAATTAAATATTTTTTGAGTTAATAATGAAGTGTTCGTTTGACATGATTAATTTTGCCAATTTATTTTACTATTCGGCTTATTTTTACTACTATTTATAGGTTTTACTGTATTTTTTGATACTATTCATGGGTCCTATTGTATTATTTCAATTAACTTTAACAAATAAGGGGGAGAAGCAAACTAGTCAATAATGTACAAAGTCTCTGACGTGATGTTTCTGTGGAAATAGAAAACTGAGAGCTATTTGGAAAGTCTTAGCAGAATTTTAGTTCAAAGATTGGTTAGAAATTTCTTATTGGTTCACTTGGTGTCAATCAGGTTGGATCAAATGGTGACCTAGTTCGATTCTCATTACCGGTTTTGGCTAGTAAAGCAACGGATCATCTAATTGAGAGGTTATCGATCATATATCACATTCACTCTCGAAGAAAAAAAAAAAAAATTTAAATTCTTGAATTTTCTTTTTTACTATCTACTTAAACTATAATTGCCACCTCCAATTAGATGGTTTTTTCAGGTTTTTTCAAAGATTATTTTTTTTAGGGGTTTTTTAAAGTGAAATGTTAGGTTTATAATTTCTATAACAAATTTTAAGTGATAGGATATTATTGATTGTTATTAGTGGACAAATAAGAAGTTTTAGTAATGGATCCAGATTAGAATCAATGACAACTGGTTACCTTAAATTTATTATAAAATTTTTGTAGAAATCTTAGAGAATGTAAACATTTCTCAATTTTTTTTTTTAAGTTTTTTTTTTTTTTTTTTCAAACTAGAGAGATGGTAAGTGTGATAACAAAAACTTCTGGGAGTAATCAGTACAATTTTTCCTTATAATTTCTTGAGATAGATATCATCTTTCATGTGATTCTTGATTATATCTTTTAAAATTCACTAATTGATTACAGCAACGAAGAAATGGATATTATCACAAGTGGGTTGTGCTTGTGTCCCACTTCAATGAGTGATCAATGAGTCTTACACATTAATTTACATATTGCTTTGCTTTTCAAGAAAATTTGCAATTTTTATGGGTTTGGAAAATAGCATTTTTTTTTTTAAATTTAATAACAAAATTGCTCTATTCACACATCTAACATGCTTTTGGAAAGGGTTTCTCTATCGGTAGCGAAAGGTGGGGCTTCCATCTTCTCTTAGGTTGTGGAATTTTTGTTCCTTCTTTGGAAGTATTTTGTGTCCCCTTGGGTAAAACCTGTTTTATCCATAGGGCTTGTAAAGTTCTTTTTTCTATTTTTCTTTTAGGGTTATCGAGCTACACTTCTCTCGTTGTCTTTTATTTGCTAGGATCTTCGGTTTTCTTACTTCTTCTCTCCTTGGACGACGTTTTGAAGGACTGGAGTCGACTGTCTTTATCAGGGTAGGAAGGTGTTGGTTTTCAGCTACAGAAGGAACAAGAGTCATCTGAATTCATTATCACAGCAAAAGTTTTTACCAAGAGAGCTTTGAACATAGAGGTTGTTGCAATAACTTTCAAGAATCTGTGGCAATCGAGAAACGGCTTCCGTGTTAAAGACTTGGGGAATCATGTAGTTTTGTTTATTTTCAATAACAAATTCGATACTGACAAGATTTTGTCCAATGAGCCCTGGAGTTTTGACAGGCACTTGGTGGTGATCCTACGCTGTGATAAATACAAACTTATTCATGAATTGTCTTTCAATCAGGCTACTTTTTAGGTCCAACTCTTTAATATTCTGATTCGGTTTATGAAAAGAGAAGTGGTGGAGGGGATTTGCTCGAGTATTGGCAAAGTCTGTAGGCTCGAAGGCTCCAAGAATGATTGCAGTAACTTCATGAGAGTGAGAGTGAGATGTTTCTAAACCTTTAAGTCATGGAAGAGTTATACTATTGGATGATGGTGTGAAAGAGTGGGTGGCCTTCAAATATGAACGATTGCCTAATATTTTTTATTGGTGCGGTTGTCTAAATCACATCGACAAAGACTGTAAGCTCTGGTTTGACAATGAAGGAACTTTGTTTGTGGAGTCTCAGCAATTTGGTTTATAGTTACAAGCCCGTTGTTTTTTCCAACCCAAAAAGCAGTGGTCTCTATTCCGGGTTTTTTTACAAAAAAGAAAAACTCAACTCCACTTTCTCCTACTAGTGGAGGCAGCGTGGCCAAGCAGATAGCGCAAGCTTTGATTTCAAATTCGGTAATTTCAAATCCCTTGATATCAATTGTTTCTTTGCCTAATATTCCTGATATTCCTCCAGGTTTTGAGGGTCATCATAAGTCTTGTGGACAACAATTTAGGCACTTTCATGGGGTAGAACAAAACCTGGAAAAATCAGATTTTGTAGAGGGTAATCATACAGAAGAAAATATAGCAATAGTTGCTACGTCTACTTTGCATACCCTAATTTCAATTGATGGTGAAGTTCATGTTTCTAGAACTCCATCAAGTTAGGATTGTGAGAATAATCTCCAACAAAGATTGTCTGATTCTTTTGAGCAAACTATTCAGGATATTGATGCTGCCATTCATAGATTCGATACTGTGGAACATTCCAGTTTGTTTGAAGTTGATCCAAGAGAAACTCTAGGGAGGGATAAGACTGTTTTTGCTAAGGACTCTTCAAGAATCTCCCCTCTTCTTCACGATGCTCCACAGGGTGCTCAAGTGGCTAACATTAATTTGAGACATTGGAAATGAATTGTACGTCAGGAAAATCATGATCCCCTTTATACAAAAATAATTCCAGCACCTTGGGCAAACGTACAGGGGATGACTTGGGAATTTTTCAACGGGAATTACCTAATAAGAATTTATAGGTTTTGCTAGCTAAGGTAGTGTTATTCAAATGGTGGAGGCTGCTAGTCAGCCCTGCCAAACATAATGAGTTGCCTAGTATGGAACTGTCGTGAGCATGGGAACCTACGTACAGAGAAGGAGCTTGCTATTTTAGTCCGGGCAAAAGATCTATCCGTCGTATTTTTAGCTGAAACTTGGGTAGATGAAACAAGGGTAAAAAAACTAAAATAGGATTTGGATTTTGAATTTTTATTTTTGTAGAGAGGAATAATAGAGGTGGCGGGCTTGCATTATACTGGAGAAATTCAAATAATATTGATGTTAATACTTTTTCAAAAAATCATATTGATGTCATTGCTAACAAAGGTAAAGAAAATGTCTTGGAGGTTTACTAGTTTTTATGGGAAACTAGTTACTCGTTAGAGATTTGAATCCTGGGACCTTTTGTCCTACTATTTGGATCTTTTTACCTCTGAACAGATTCAACAACCGGAGGTGATAATCACTTCTATCCACAGGATTGTTAGTGCAGATATGAATGATTAGCTCTCATCTCAGTTTATGACTTGGGAGGTCCAGGAAGAAATAGAATAGATGGCTCCCCTTAAAGCCTTTGGCCCAAATGGTATGCCTTATATCTTTAATCAAAACTACTAGAATCTAATTGGTGATGATATTACTTTATCAGTTCTTCAATTTTTGAATTTAGCTTCTTTACCTATGCATCTTAATCATACTTTCATTACTTTAATTCCTAAGGTCAAATGCCCTGAACTTGTTTCTGAATTTTGCCCTATCAATTTATGTAATGTTTTGTACAAATTCTTCTCTAAGGTTTTGGCTAACAGGCTCAAAAAAATTCTACCTTAAATTATTATTAAGCATCAAAGTGGCTTTTGAGTCTCTACATATCATGCAGAAACATAGTGGAAATGATGATTTTATGGCTATTAAGCTTGACATAAGTAAAACTTATGATAGAGTGGGTTGGGTTTATTTAGAAGTGGTGATGAGGAAGTTGGGTTTCCGTGATTTGTGGATCAAACTAATGATGCCTTGTTTCACTACATTCTCTTATTCTATCTTGATTAATGGCGAACCCAAAAGTTTGATCCATCCCTCCAGAGGTATTAGGTAAAGAGACCCTCTCTCTTCTTTCCTCTCTCTCTTATGTACTAAAGGATTACAAGGTCTAATTTCCCAAGCTACTATCTTGGGGACATTTGGGGGTTTTCTTTATGCAGGAACAGTCCATGGCTTACTCACCTATTATTTGCAAACGATAGCCTTCTTTTTTGTAGAGCAATTGAGCAGTGTCAAAAAATTGTGACATTCTACGGATTTATGGGCACTATTCAGGTCAGCATATAAATAAAAATAAAATAAAAAACCATTTTTTTTTCAACAAGTTTACCCTAGAAGCTGTCAAAGATCATATCAAGCATGCATTGGGAGTACTAGAAATTAGGCAACATGAGAAATATTTAGGTTTGCCATCTTTTGTGGGGTGAAGGAAAAAAAGTGAGCTTTAATTATGTTAAAGAAAATTTTGGTGGAAGTTGCAAGGTTGGGAGGAAAAGTTATTATCTTAAGCTAGAAGGGAAATTTTAATCAAGGCTGTCGTGCAAGCTATTCCAACTTATACTATGAGTTGTTTTAGACTTCCATTGGGACTTTGTAATGATATTGAAAGCCTTATTAGATATTTTGGGTGGGGTAGAGAGGAGATCATAGAAAACTCCATTGGTTCAATGGGAAGCTCTATGTTAAGCAAAAAATGAGGGAGGTGTGGGTTTTGAAGATCTAGCTTTATTTAATGATGCCTTCCTTGCTAAAAATGTTTGGCGGCTTTTACATAATAAGCATTCTCTTTTTTGTTGTGTCTTTAAGCTGAAGTCTTTACCAAATTGCTCAATTATGGAAGTTGATTCTATTTTTGGCTCATACACTTGGCAAAGTATTTTGAAAGGCAGAGATATTTTGAAGTGAGGGGTAAGATGGCAAGTAGGCTATGGAGATTCTGTTAGAATTTGGAATGACTCGGCTCCCAACAATAGACCATCCTTTCATCCATCCGCCCATGGTTGATGGCTTCCAAGGTGCTAAGGTGGGTGATTTGATTGTTTAAGAAAAAATGACCTGGGACCATGGTCCTATTTGTGGTCTTTTTTCTCCTCAAGAGGTAGAATTGGTTTGAAGCTTACCTCTTAGCCAATATTCTGTTGAAGATACACTAATTTGGCCTTTTGTTTCTCTGGGTACTTACTTTGTCAAATCTGGTTATAATTTTCTTGTAAAAGAAAAATTTTCTCCTAAACAAAACATTAGTGACCCATGTCTCCTTGATGACTTTTGGAAGAAAATTTGGTCCATCAAGGTCCCAAACAATGCAAGGAATTTTCTTTGGTATGCTTGTAAAAATGCTATTCCTTCTAAGAGAAATTTAGTCTGAAGGTGCGTCCTATCTGAGGATCAGTGTAAGCATTGTCACCTAGCTCCATAATCCGTACTTCATGCTCTTTGGGAATGCACAAAGCTTACCTCTGTTTGGGAAAGAAACCTCCACTAGCTATTTTGTCACACCACATCTTTTTCTGATTTCAAAGAGCTAGTTCAATATGTGTTTATGCAGGAGCTAAATGTGGAAGTTTTTGTTTCAATCTGTTGGTCCATTTGGTATAGAAGAAACCAAGTTCGTATTCAGAAACATGTCTGAAAATTCACATAGTGTAAAAACAGCCTTGAAAGTTTAGACCCCCAATTTACAAATTACCAATTCAAGCTTTATGTCAAACAATTAATGTGCAGAACATGAAATAAAAGCTTAATATAGAATTGGTAAACACTCTAAGCCAATTAAAATCATATCCATAGCAGAAAATAAAAGGCAAAGATAAAGGGAAGAGAGATGCAAACACAAGGACAACACACGATGTGTTATCGAAGAGGAAACCGAAGCCCTCGGCGTAAAACCTCTCCGCCGCCCTCCAAGCGGTCAGTAATCCACAAGAAAATGTAGTTGGGATACATGAACAGTAATAGACCCTCCAAGCCTAATCTACCCGATGTACCTAAGCCCTCCAAGCTTCTTGCTCCAATGAGGTTGTGCCGAACCTTTTTCTTTTCTAGCTTACCGGATTCCGCTATAATCCATAGCATCCGCCATCCTTGACATCTTCCAATGCTTCCCAAAACTCCAAAAACACTCAACACTCTAAATGGGTGTGGGTAGTGTTTGGATAGAAATCTCCTCTCAATAGGTATGACAATGAGAAAGGGAATATGAAGAGACTACAAAGATTTCTCTCTAAGAATGAGTAGCTCTCTCTAATTGGGTGGGTGTTTTGAAGAAACCTCTCTTAGGGTTTTTCTTTTTGAATAGCCACACATATTTTGTGGGAATGAGGGGTATTTATACTGGTGTGAGAATGGAATGCAAAGAGTCAGTTTTTCCAAAACAGGGCTGGTAGGCGACTTGATCTCACGACTTGACTTAGTTGCGAGTTCAAGCCGCAAGCTAACTGAATGGCCAGTCTGGATTTTTGTCCTGTAGTGCTTCAACTGGCATGATTGTTCAGCTTCCCTGCATGCTCTACGCATGTGCAACTTTTGGCAGCTTGCAAGCCGCGAGCCTCCCACGAGATCCAGCCACGAGTCCTTGCTTCACTGCACAGTCTTGAGCATTTCTTCACACTCTCTCACACACTACCCTTACATGATTCCCACCTAAATACAGGGTTTCTAAGTGCTATATTACAAGCAAGTTTGTCACGGAATAAAGCCAACACAAATTGTTCTTCAAGCTTCACAAGCTCTCTGAGATTTCCAAAGTGCTCTCCCTCTTCCATTTGTTTGTCCCTCTACTCCTTCTCTTCCTCGGGTTAGGTGGATTCCTCCATTGGTTTCCTCTTTCAAATTAATTTCGATGGTTGTTAATACCATATTTTGTTTGCCATCGATTTGCATGCCGAACTCTTGAAAATCCAAAAATATTATTTTCTCTCTACGGGGTCATGAGAACATCTAGAACTACATGGTGTAACTTGTTTGAGCACTGGAGTACCCAAAGTGACTTTTTCACTAAAATGACCAAAATGCACCTAGTCAGCCCTAGGTTTAATGGAAGGTCAAACATGATCCGAACTCTCACAAAATGAAAATTTTCACAATTTTTAACTTCAAACCTGAGCTTCTCGGATATTTTTAGAACTTTGATTGAGTTTGACCAAGTTTGACTCGAAGTCGATCTCGGGTGGGTCCGAAAACCCTAATTTTGATCTGGTTGCCGGAATAGGTTAAAACCAATGCCACTACAAAGATTATCGAATTCTCATTCTAATGACTATTCATGGGTTGAAATCAGAGTTAGAACGGCCGAGATATCACGAAAACTGGAATGACGCATCGATCGATGCACAACAAACTTCCGAGAGCGATAACTTTTGATCCAACCGTTAGATTTTTGAGTTCCATACCCTTTTAGAAACTAAAAATCAAGATCTATCCAAAGGAGTCAAGATCAGCTTGATCAGAGGAGGATTGAGGCCCCCGGCCATTGAAAGGCCGTTGCCTCAATTTTTGGAGGATTCTGGCATTTTACCCCTAATTTTGAAAAAAATTAGCAACATGCCCCTGTTTGCAAACTATATAGGAGCGTGCCCCTGTTTCGATACTCGATTATCCTAAAATCGAGTTCAATTAAATACTCGATTTGTAGAAAATCGAGTTATGCCCGATCAAACTTAAAAAAAAATATAAAAAAAAAAAAATTTCCATGGAACTCGAGTTTCAGGAAATCGAGTTCCATGCAAAAAAAATTTTTATAAGTGTGATTGCTCTATATTCAGGGAGCCTTATAGTGGCGTTTTTAAGCCCTATAATGACGTTTTAAAGCCCTATAGCGGCGTTTTCCTGCAAATATTTTTAGAAGTGTGATTGGCCCATATTCACGGTACCCTATAGTGGCGTTTTTAAGCCCTATAGTGACGTTTTAAGGCCCTATAGCGGCGTTTTTCTGCAAAATTTTTTATAAGTGTAATCGCTTTGTTCTGGGTGCCCTATAGTGACGTTTTTAAGCCCTATAGTGACGTTTTAGAGCCCTATAGCGGCGTTTTCCTGCAAAAAATTTTTATAAGTCCCCATACCAAGTTCAAGGGGCCCTATAGTGGCCTTTTTAAGCCCTATAGTGACGTTTTAAAGCCCTATGGCGGCGTTTTGGAACTCGACTTCCCTAAAATTGAGTTCTATGCTTTTTTTTTTTTTTTTTTTTTTTTAGTTTTATTTGAAATAACTCGATTTTCTACGAATCGAGTATTTTAATGAAACTCGATTTTAAAGTAATCGAGTATCGAAACAGGGGCATATCCCTATATAGTTTCGAAAAAGGGGCATATTGCTAATTTTTTTCAAAATTAAGGGCAAAAGGCTAGAATCTCCCAATTTTTGTGCCTAGTATAAATAGCCCCAAGCACACCCTAGACAAGGAGGACACACATTTTTCTGAAATTTTGCTTCTACCCAGCTGCTCTGCATTTTTTCTCTCTCCCAAACACCCAAAAAGACTTCAAAAAACACATCAAAGTCTCTTAATTCTTCCCTTTTCACTAAGAACACAAGGTATTGCTTTTGCACTCAATCTTCCTTTCCTTGGTTCTACACTTTGGATTTGGGGTATAGGGGTGTCGATGTAGCTTTTTAGCTACCATCTACACCCCTAACCTTCTAAATTTTTTTCCTAGCATGTTCTTGCTCTTTTTGCCATGATAATATGTTTTTTTGCTTTCTTTGACATGTTTCTTGCTTTACCTTGTTTCTAGCATGTTCTTAGCTTAGATTCATGTTCTTTTATGCTTGCTCACATACTTATATGTTTAGATCTACATGCTTAGGGTTTTTATGCCATGTTTTGTTCTTAGATCTATGTCCTTACATGCTTATATGTTTAGATCTACATACTTAGGGTTTTATACAATGATTCCTTTGTTTTGTTCCTCTTTTTGCTTTGTTTTGATGTTAGGGTTATGTGCTCATGTGATTGATACCATGTTTATGGTTATGCTTTGCTCAGATTTATGTGCTAGTATGCTTTTTGCCATGTTTTATGCTTAGATCCACATTTGTACATGCTTATATGCTTGGATTCATTTTCTTCCATGTTTATGTGCTAGCTTTCACACATTCACATGCGCGTTGCCATGCCTATGCTTAAACCTGCATTTTTACATGCTTGCATGCTTGGATCTAGGTTTTCACATGCTTATATGTCTGAATCTATGTTCTTACATGCTTGTGTGTTTAGATCTCTGCTCTACTTGCTTTATGCCATCTTCCATGTGCTTGTGTGCACTGTGCCATGTTTGTGTGCTTAGACCTAGGCTATGTTTGTCTTGCCATGTGCTATTGTAGCCCTTTTGTCGCTTTACCTTTCTTTCTTGTGTTGTTTTGGCCATATGGTTAGGACCTGATCAAGACCCTGTGGTCTTTGTCATTGTCCATATACCTTGGCCTATATCAAAGAGTTTGGATCACCCGTTTGCATGTCTGTGCTTGCTTGCTTCTATGCTTTATCTTCCATGCTAGCCTCTTTAGTTCTAGGCTTTGCTATGCATGACGCCCTTAGCGGTTTGTGGTTATGTGGTTACATCTGATGCCCATGAGGCCTTGTCTAGATGTAACCGCTTGGGAGTCATCTCAGTGATGCCGGTTGCTTCGTGCATACCTCTCCCTTTTCTACTCCATGTGATGATATGCTTACCATGCTTGTTTGCACCAGCTGTTGGCTTTCTATGCATCTTTACACGCTTGCTTACATGTTCATGCATAAGTCTTGATTGCTAGTGTGTCATCTATGCTTCAACACAATGAAGTCATGGACATTCAATCCAAACCTACATTTATCCCTCGTGGACATCCCCTTTTGCGCATTTTCCTTGCTTGTTTGCCTTCTTTGTTTGTTGGTTAGCTTTCTTACTTTTGTCACATACTGTGCTTGCCATATCTATCTTGCTTGTTTGCTTTGTGACCTTGTGTTTTTATCTACTTTTTTTCCTTCCATTGCTTGTTTGCTAGTTTTCTTGTCTCTGCCTTTGCATGTACGCATATGGGGTGAGGATGCACGGAGCTAAGGCAAGATCTCCTAAAGGAAAGCAAAAAGGGCAAGGACGTGAGCACGTGGTCGAGCCAAGTGACTGCAGTCAGTAGGTTTAGGAGTTTAGCCTCTTCCTTTTGGTTATATACTCTTTAAACCCCCTCCTTCCTCCTTCCTTTCTCCCTTAGATGGTTTGTATTAGGTATATCATGCTTTGTACCATTCGTCCTCATCTCTAAAGTATGGCGACCCTATTTATTTTCTTGCACCTATATTTTGGGCCATACTCTAGAGATGTAGGCATTTACTTTCCTGCTCCATGTGCTAGCATTATGCATGATTCATGAATATATATACCTGCTTGCCCCTGTTCGGTGTGATTGTCGTGATTTGTGTCACTTAATTCTAGCAATGCCTAATTTCCGCCGCAAAAGTAAGGTGACTTCTCATTAGATTTTTGTGATGGAAATCTGGCACTATGCTTGAATGCCTTAGAAAAGCATAGATTGGGAGCACACCCTTTCAAAAGCCAAAACCTCAAAGCCCCCCATGCATGCAAACCCCCAAAAGCCAATGCCAAAATTATATTTTTACTACCAATCTCCAAAAATTAAGGTTTTGTCAAAACAAATGACTATCCTTGGGATAGGAACTATGGGATGCCTAACACCTTCCCCACACGTAATCAAACTTTTGGACTTAAGAATTAAGATTTTTTTCCATCCACATTAGATTAGGAAAAATGACCTTTTTCTTAACGTAGGATTGGTAATAAAATCAGCTAGAAACAGGTGACCAATCAGATCTTAGAAAAACCCAATGATTGGTAGTGACTCCACTTTACCTTTGGTAATCACTTAAAATTTAGCCCAGATTCCCACCATAAAACCAAATGTAGACCTACCTTCCTTCATCAAGAGAGAAAGCACCCGAAGCTCCGCATGAACTATACACATTCACATCGAGAGGGGCCTCCAACAGGCCCGATGTGCGCACGAGGTGTTGCCACAGTAGGTGTTTGAACAAAGGCCCACGATGGTAGTGGTTTTCTTTTTGCCACCAAAGTTCGATTCTGGGCATCGACAATGGCACTCTATTGAAAGATATCAACATTGTTGGCATGGGGTGATTATTTGTGATTCTAAGGGGTTGGTTATAAATTTTCGGTAGAAGGCTCGCCTCCCTCCTTCCTCAGATGATGTTGAAGCAATGGCAGTGGCTAAAGCTGTGCCTATTGAAGTTGTTATCAAAGCATTGAAGTCTGATGATTCTTCTCTTGCTTCCTTTGGAACTTTAATTTCTTTTGCTAAACTCTATATGGATGCCTTTGTTTCTATTTTTTTTTTTTTTCCTCATACTCAAAGGTTAGGTAACTCTATAGCTCATAACCTAGCTAAACATGCAAGACATGTTAGTGGTTATTTAGTGTGGATAGAAGATATTCCTTCATAACTTCATGATGTTTACTTGCAATCTTTTCTTTCAATATTGTCCATATCTTCCAAATGTGAAGCTTTTGTTAACAAATGACTTTTAACACTAGTTAAGAATAAATTTTAACACTTTAAACAATTAAATATCAATTAGTTAATATTCAGTGAACATTTGTGTTATAATTTTTGGCTAAAATGCAAATTACACTCTTTAAATTTGCCTAAATTTGTTCAAGTCTTTTAACTTTATTTTTATTTAGTTGTTCATTAGGTTTCAAATTTATTCAATTTAGGCTTTTCATCTAATTCCATTAAAAATTGCCGTCAAGTATGCAAGTATGCAATTAACTAATGAAAAAAAATATTTTGTAAAAAGGATTTTCACATAAAACATCTATAAAATATTTTTATTAATTTTATAGATTTTTTTTTCATTTGTAAAAAATATTTTTTAATTATAATTTTTTAACGAAATTGGATGCAGGGCTTGAATTGAAGGAAAATACCTAGGTACTCTAGAGTATAGTGAAATTGTGCTCCCTCGTCTCACATTCATGATGAACCCCGTCATAAATTTAATGAGTGGACCCCATTGTGAATGTGAGAGGAGGGAGTGTCATTTACTGTACTCCAGAAGTACTTAAAAATTACTCAGAATTGAAAAGATTTGAAACTTAGAGGACTAGAACGAAAGTAAAGTTTTATAATTTTGGAAATGAATTTGAGTTAAACTTAGTGGGTGCAATTTGTATTTTAACCTACAATTTTTTTAACCAATTTTTTTTTTTTGGGTCATTCTAGACGCAAAATTAATAATTATATTTTTTTAGGATTTTGTAACATTTCTTTTCCATTTCTAAAATCTCTTATTGTTACAATTTTTTTTTTCAGGGTAATTTTTGTTACATAATTGTTCTTTAGTGGATTTTATTAATTTTAATTTTGATAAATTTGTTTGTATAGAAACAGTTGTAATTTTGGGAAATATTTTATACATTACAAAAATTGCGTATTCACCAAGTGATATGCTCCTAATTTGTAGGATCCATTGCTCAAAATGGTTTTAAGGGGGGTGAATTGACAACTCAATAAGTAACCAAAGTTGTAATAAGTTCTATCAAGCAAATAGATCTGTAAAAATAATAAGTTGTATAGAGATCAAATATTTTAAATCTTACAAATATATCATAGATGAATTAGAAATTAATCAGTTTTCCATATATATCAAAGCTATAATTTACAATAGGTTTCAAAAACACATAAACAGTTTCAAAGACTTAAAACAGTTCAAATATTCAAACATAATTCACCTGCAAATGCATTATATTCATCACACTTCTAGGTATTTTGTGATTGGAAAATGTAGAAATCCCAAATTATAATTGATACAAATTATTAAATTTTACCAAAAAAATTAAAGAGCAACTGAGCATGCACTCACACGCGTGCTCTAAGGCTAGTAATTTTTTTTTTTTTTTTTTGGTTGAGATTTATATATGAAGCTATTTATAATCTCAAAAGATAGTCACTTAGTATAAAAATCCATAAAGATAACTAAAATAAATAAATTTATTTGATTTAATTTATATAACTATTTATTTAATTGTTAGGTTGGATTAAAATTGATTGGTAGCTGATTTTGAGTGTAATATATAATTTTCAACATCTTTCACACCCTCAAATTTACTTTTCAGAAAGCTGGAAATAAAATTAAGGCTCAGTTGAAGTAAAAGAAAATTTCAATTGTATTAATTTCTTAAAACACCAAGAATACCGTTTGAGAAGTCCACCTATTCTTTAAGTTTAATATCAAGGAATGTAATTTTTTTTTGTGCATCTATTATTTTTTTTGAACCCAAGTCCAAAAATTTAATGAATGAAAATTATTACTTTTGGATTGTGAACTTTTTTTGATACAAGATAGAATTTCTATTCTAACCTAATCTAAGTATATATGTGTATGAAGCTCCCTCTTGGAGACTTAAATCCCGACCCTTGCCCCCTACACTCTACAAGCACTTATACTTATAAAGTGATTATCGCACCAAGGGTATGCGGTGCTTTTTGGATTGTGAACTTTGTAATAACATAAAAAGATATACTAGCCATAGAGTGTCACAATTATCAATTTTTAAAATAAAAAAAAATTACTTAAAGGCAGCCACTTAGTCCAAAAAGGTAGCTAGTTATTGTACATCCATAACAAATTTTTCAAATACTAAAGACTCTCAGGTTGTAAACTCAGTATTTTCTTTATTCAATTTTTTAAAATGGTAATTATTTATTCCTAAAAGATAGACACTTAGTATACATCTATAACTAAAGTACACGTTTAAGAGACATGGCACTGTTGGCTAAAATTCAAGTACATGTTTAAGAGACATGGCATTGTTAGCTAAAATTCAGTTTCAGTTTGCAAGTTCTTTAACCACTAATTGAACAATAAGGAATTAATAGTAGTCCTGCAACATCAAATCACACCAAACGCTGTATATTAATAACTAAGGGTCCATTGTTGGCAAAATTATAAAAATTAAATAAAAAAAAGGGAAAAGGGGTCAATTTGGCAACCCCGCAAAAATTAATTTTGAAAAATAATTGGGTTTGAAAAAAAAATATCCTTTTGCAATGGGTTACCAAACAAACACTAAAAAGTCATATGATTTAGCTAAAATTCCAACTCTATTAGTGATTTAGTATTTTCTCCCATTGGTTATTGTAGGGATGATAGGCCCAGTAGTATATATTGGGCCAGGGGCCCGGTCCGAGGACACCTAGTAGTCTGAGGACAGGTAAACATTGTTATGGAGGTTGATATTAATGAATAAAGAAGGGGGTCTGGTCATGATGGTTCGAGAAGGTGGTCCGAGGAGGGATGCTTCCTCAGTTGAGCGAAGCAGAGGTCAAAAGGTGCAGTCTGCCATCCAGTAGTAACATTCCAAGAGATTCTGTTGATAAGTATATACATCATGAAAGCATAGGACAAAGGAAAGCCATAAAATATATAAGAGAAAGCTACTACCACTGCACTGAATACTCTATAACTAACTCTTTGGCCGCATTAATGAGGAAGTGATACTTGAACAGTAATTGTCAACCTTACAACTACTCCCAAAGACTTCAGGAAGGTGCTGATGGGACAAGGATCAACACCAACAATCTAATCTACACGTGAAGGGTAGAGATGAAAGAATGAAGATAGTATAAAATAGAAAGAAGTGGGATCGGAGAATTAAGAGAAAAATACTGTAGCAATAAGAACTGCGCTTGTAATCAAATTCAAGAGATATATAAGAATTGGTCTCCTCGGATTGTGCCGATGATGATTTTCATTAGATAAAAACCAATCTATCTTCATTTTATTATCATCTAGATCCATTACAATTGTTACCAAACTCATTATAACCTAATTTTATGACCCACTTTCTACAAATTCATTGTATTAGGATCTTTGGGTCTAGATCCAAATTGTGACCTTACAATTGGCATCATCTGGATGGGAACACTTTGCACATCAAGACTTTGTTCCTGGAATGAATGGTCATCCTTTAGTTGAAGTTGCTAACATGCTCCACTGGGTCCGCTTTGCCATTGTACATGGTGAACGTTGGCTGAGTAAACCGCCGAGGAGGTTTTCCACTTTCAATTTACGGGTAAAAGGGGACTTGGAAATTTGATTCAAAGCGCTGCCCATAGCATCATTGCCTAGACCTTGGCGAGGTGGGCTCTCCCTTCTCTGCTTGTAATGATGATCCTTATCACATGAAAAGGATTCACTGGGAGGAGTCTTGGCCCTAAGCCAATAGCTAATATCACTATCATCATCAGAAGAGGGGCCAGAACTTGAAAGGGTTGTCCTACGTTTCTCGTGGTGTAACCTCCTTCGTAAACGATCAATCTCCAGTTGCATACTCCTAGTATTCTCTTCATGCGAGAGGTGACTTCCACCTCGAAACTAACTTCCCCCTCAAAACTGACTTCCCCCAGTATGCGTGGTATGCACATAAAACTCCCGGTCCCTCTTCCACTCAAGGTTGAGGAACTAATCCTGATGTTGGGAACCAATTTCCTCCTGGTTTGGCCCTGAACTACCACAGTTGGATGTCGAACTCAAAAAAGCTTAAGTAATTCTCACAGATGGTGCCAATTGTAAGGTTACAATTTGGTTCCTAAACCTAAAAGGTAAAAGGATCTAAGCCCAAAGATCCCAAAATAATGAATTTGTAGAGAGTGAGTTAGAAAACTAGGCTCTAATGAGTTGGGTAACAATTGTTATGGATCCAGATGATAATAAAATAAAGATAGACTAGTTTTATCTAAAGAAAATCCTCCTCAGCACAATCCAAGGAGATTAGTTCTTATATATTTCTTGAATTTGATTACAAGTACAGTTCTTGTTGCTACAATATTTTTCTCTTAATTCTCCAATCCCTTTCCCTCATGGTCTTCTTTCTATTTTATATTGTCTTCCTTCTTTCATCTCTACCCTCCACGTATAGATTAGATTGCTGGTGTTGATTTTTGTCCCATCAGCACCTTTCTAAAGTCTTTGCAAGTAGTTGTAAGGCTGAAAATTACTGTTCAAGTATCACTTCCTCATTAATGCGGCCAGAGAGTTAGCTACAGAGTATTTAATGCAGTGGTAGCATCTTTCTCATAGATATTTCATAGCCTTCCTTTGTCCTGTTCTTTCATCATGTATATCCTTATCAATAGATTCTCCTGGTATGTTGCTTTTGGATGGCAAATTGCACCTTTTGACCTCTGCTTCACTTAGCCGAGGAAGCATCCCTCCTCGGACCACCTTCTCTTACCATTATGACCCAAATCCCTTTTGTATTCATTAATGCTGACTTCCATAACAATGTTTACCCATCCTCAGACTATTAAGCGTCCTCAGACCGAGCCCCCGGCCCAATATATACTACTAGGCCTATCATCTCTATAGCTATTATTCCAAGGTAATGTGAAGCACTAAATAAATGTATTTTCTTTTAAAAATAAATGTACAATGAAAAGTACAACAAAGTACAATATTAAATTTTATATGGTAGGATATTTATAGAAAATGGTCTTTCACAACTACTTGATAGATTGACTACTATTTCACTCACCCGTATTCATCCAATGTACCTACCATGCCATCTAACAAAATTATTGATATATAACCCTAAAAAATAAAAATAAAAAAGAGACTAAGACTTAAATGTAAGAAAAACAATAGACAAAAATAATAGGAGGAAGAGAGAGCACCGCTTAGAACACACACACTAAAATAATTACTCAAACCCAATAACCACAAAAAATAGACAAAAATATATATCATTCCAAATTATAATTGCTGCAAATTATTAAACATTTACCTAAAAAGGTATAAGAAAAGAAGTGTGAATTTGGGGTAGATTAGAACTTTAGAAAGTTCCAAAAGCATGCTTCATATGCAAAACCAATTCCACTTTCTAGAATAATGCCCAGCCCGCACTTGGGGTCTGGTTTCTCAGAGAGAGAGAGAGAGGAAAAAAAAAAAACCCGATAAGCAAAGAGTCCCAGACCCAGCTAAATTGTTTGACTCCCCAAAACTCCAAACTTTAAATATACCCGTTTATTCAATCACATCTCTGTAAATATTAATATATATATATATATATATATAGATATAGATATATATTTTTTATTTATATCTACAACACCAAAATTGATATTCATGAGACGACAACAATTTATATATATCTACAACAGCAACAGAAATCCTCGCGTGACAACAACAACATCAAAAAATTCGATACTCCAAACCGCAATCATATTATTTAGATGATGAATATATATATAAATATATATATATATATTTATATATATATCCACAACACCATCATATATCCTACGTGACAACAACAATATCAAAAACTTCAATGATAACAAAGTAAGGTACTTGCATTTTTGCTGTTGACTACACTTCAAGTCCAAAGTTCAAACGTAATCTCCACACCCCAGTGCACGTTACTTGAACAAATATATCTTAGTGCATGTTCCTTGAAGAAATATGTGAAAAAAATTACCCAGTGCACGTTCCTTGAAGAAATATGTGAAAGAAATTAAAGGTGATGTTAAATAAAAAGACTATTTTAAACAAATATTTGATTTGTTTCTAGAATATAAAAAGTTGTTCATGAATTAGAAAACCAAAATAGAAAATACCAAACTATATTGACATACACATACCGTTAAGGAGCAGAGCAATTAGAAAAAATGATGATAATGGTGAAAAGAAGATTAACACAGAATTGAGAGAATTGGATTACTGAAGAAGAAACAATTTGAGTTTGAAAACCAACATAAGTGTATTGGAAACGTAGTTTTATTTTGTAGATAGTGTTTTATGTGAGAGTTAAAGAAGTATTTCTACCAGGTTTTACCCCTATGATTGTTGGAGAGGTAGTTTTATTTGAAATTTTAGCATTTTGAACATTACTATTTTTATTTTTTGGGAAGAGTTTTAAACATGTAGTTATCCACAAATTTGAAAAAGAAAAAATTGGCCAGGTAGGCTTTTTTAGATAGAACGTGGGATTTTTTTTTTTTTTTTTCCAAATTAGTTACGTGGTTAGATAACTTTTTTATTTTTTATTTTTTATTTTTATAATAGGTAGATAAATTTTTTTTTGATAGAACGTGCGTTTTTTTATTTTTATTTTATTTTTAATTACGTTTCTTGTTTTTAATTTTTAAAAAGAAGTTAAAAACCGTTTAAAACTTTAAATTGTAATCAAACTTATATATATCTATTTAGTTGTTATTTTTTGGATAAACTTGAGGATGTTAAAAAAATGATTTGAAGAAAAAAGAAAAACAACAAACGTATAGTTGCTTTGAAGAAATGGGTTAGTGGGAGAGTGATCCTATTTTATAGGAAATGTTTTAGGTGAGAGTTAAAGATATATTTTTACAGTGTTATCCTCAAGTTTTGCCCCCTACTTAAACGTAGGTTGTAGGGGTATTTTGGAATAAAAAAAAATCTGGTCCAAACAAGTGAAGACTCTTAAATAGTAGTATAGATTCTTAACAATCTTTATGACTACGATCATGCTATATCCCCATGGCTGGGCATCAGATTTAGATGAAACTAGTTCCGATCTAATGTATATTTTCCATTAGCTAGGTTTAGAAACACAATAGACTCGTGATGCCTCAGATAGAACTAGTTTCAATACCAATGAATAACCCCTATTGGTTGGGTATCGGAGTCAAAACATAGTTCGATTGTCCAAAATCATATATATCAAATTAGAGTTCAAACAAAAATATATCTCATTCAAATACATACATGCATACATACATACATATATCCAATTATTCAAATATATTTGTGATAATTCATTATTCTTTACTTTAAATCAGTAATACAATTGAAATGAAATTGTAACAATTATAAACAATTTTTAGTATTTAAAATACAGTAATATAAGAAAAATAAAATCAATTAAGATAAGGTTACTTACCTCAGCTAGCTTACCACAAAAGAACTTTTCTCTAACACTTCCTCTAAAATCCTTAGATATCACCTAAACAATTTTGTAGGTACCACTTACTTAATAATCAAATAATTAAGAAAAACTTATAACAGTATCCGGCCAAAAGAGAGACTGTTAAAAATATATCATAATTTTCTACTATTATCTCAAAGCAAAAATCTACTTATTCACCATATATATATATATATATATATATATATTTCTGCTACTAATAATCCCCTAGGATAAGACCTATAGAATGCATAAAGGCTAAAAGTCACTTGTAAAAGAAGAGCAACAGGTGGACTCATCTTCACGTACACGTGTTTTCCTTCTTCCTTTTTTTTTTTAATTATTTATTATTTTTTTATAACTTCTCATACCTCAAACCTATACTACTAGACTTTTGTATTTTACCAACTCCATCGATTTCGGGTACAATTCCTTAAAGCAGAACTGTGTAGACTCGGACCCACTATCGCCATGCCTAACCTTTTGCAATCCCGTCTACATTTAACACAAAAGAGGCATAGGAAAAGAATAACTATTATCGAGACAATACAGGTACCAAGAATAAAATTTAATCCCTTCTTGGTTCAGATAGTAAAATTCATTTTAATAGTTTCACTTCTTAGCCAAAATACCTACATAAAAAAAATACTTTAATTTCAAATAAAGTTTAGATTTGACAAAAAAAAAAAAAAAAAAAAAAAGATTTTTAGGCTTTTACCTTAATTGTGCATTCAAACCTACTCTACTTGAGTATTTTGGATAGTCTCCTCTCTCAAAATATCTGTCATTATATGCTGACTTAAATTAGCTTATATATAACTAGGGTTTCAACAATATTTTCTAAAAACCCCCATAGTAATATTAATTATAAAATCAACCCCATAAACAAATTTACTTAAATACCCCTCCTTTTATTTTTTTTTTTCTCGTGGGTATTACACATAGTCAAGCAATTAAAGACTTATTAATTTCATTTGTACGATCATGATTATGATCACAATATTATCACATCTGACGCCTAAAGTGCTTTTATTCCTAATAGACTAATCACAGATAATACCACAGTGGCATTTGAAATGCTGCATCAGATGCGTAATAGGAGAAAAGGAAGAACTGGTGATGCAGTGTAGGCGTGTAGAAGCAGAATCTAAAACACACAAATACTACAACTTTTCCACTAAATCTAAGTTCTATAAGAACACTAGGCTAATAGGCACAGTAATAGAGAAAACCTCTCTAGCAAACTTTTATTCAAAACACACATAACATAAATAATCTCTCTATAAAGAGTATTTATAGGAATAGAATTTCTCCTACTCCTTTTAAGAAAAGAAATAATAAACCTACTTCTACTTGAGAAAGGAAAAACAATTTAACTAGGAAAAGAAAAACAATTAAAATCCCAATTCAACTAGGAAAAGGATTTTAATTCAAAGTACTAGAGTAAATAAATCCTAATTCAAATAGGAAAAGGAAAACAATAAAAACTATTTGTTTCTTCATAACGTGATTTGCATCATTCTCCCTGGGTTGGAAGAAACTCGTCCTCGAGTTTGGAGTTTGGATTGGAATTGTCTCCTCGATATGGAACAAGATGCTTAACATTGAAGACGTCAGATGTACGCATATGACTTGGAAGTTTCAATCGATAGGCATTAGGATTAATTTTCTCAAGAATCTCCAAAGGACCAATCTTTCTAGCAGCTAGTTTGTTGTACTCTCCCATAGGAAAGCAATCTTTGCTCAAAATTGCCCAAACAAAATCACCAATCTCAAATTCTACTACTCGACGTTTCTTGTCAGCGACTTGTTTGTACTTAGCGGAAGTCTCCTGTAAACGCTTAGCAGTAGCCGTATGAATTTCTTGAATTTGTGCGATTAGATCCTCAGCTTTCACATTGACACGCTTCAAGTCAGGGATAAACTGCCGGTAGAATGACACCAACCCATGGAAACTGCGAACCTCGTGGACTGTGGTTGGTATTGGCCATTGTTTAACAGCAGTAACCTTTGATTCATCAACTGATAGTCCATCCTTGGACACCACATAACCAAGAAATAAAACACTATCTGTCATAAAAGAACATTTGGTTATGGCAGCATAAAATTTCTCCCTACTTAGAACTATGAGTACCTCACGAAGATGTTGGAGATGTAAATCAATATTAGCACTCTATATCAGGATATCATCAAAATAAACTACAACAAACTTGCCGATGAAGGGGCAAAAAATCTGGTTCATAACACGCATGAAGGTGCTAGGAGCATTAGAAAGTCCGAATGGCATTACTAGCCACTCATACAACCCCTCACGTGTCTTGAATGCTGTCTTCCATTCATCACCAGGACGTACTCGAATTTGATGGTACCCACTTTTTAGATCCAACTTAGAAAACACTGTAGCACCACTCAACTGATCAAGCAAATCATCCAATCGAGGAATAGGGAATCTATACCGGACTGTAATTTTGTTGATGGCACGACTGTCGACACACATTTGCCATGATCCATCCTTTTTGGGTGTTAGTAAGGCTGGCACGGCATAGGGACTAAGACTCTCTCTAATGTGCCCTTTTAACAACGAACCCTCTACTTGTCTTCTAAGTTCTTCATGCTCTTTTGGGCTCATACGGTAGTGTGGGCGATTAGGTAGATTAGAACCTGGTACAAGATCAATTTGGTGTTGTATGTCTCGGAGTGGCGGTAACCCCTCAGGTAGATCACTAGGAAATACGTTTGCAAATTCATCTAATAAAGATTGCACAGCCTCTGGTACTACACTACCCTTTGAGCTCTCCTTTCCCAATAATACAAACACCAACCCTGAATCAAACATCTCTTCAACAAATGCCCTTTTAGCTAAGAGATTCTTACCCCATCTTGAAATTGGCTTAGGTTCAATCTCCTTACAAGGCAACAACACAATTTTTGTGCTACCAAACATGAAACTGTATGTATTCTTCTTACCATCATGTTGAACCTCTCTATCATATTGCCATGGTCTACCAAGGAGAAGATGACATGCATCCATAACTACCACATCACACCATGCATTATCCTTATATTTCAACTCAATAGAAAAAGAAACCAAACAACGTTTAGATACAGTTACCTCATTGCCCCTTTTGAGCCAAGATAGTTTGTAAGGGTTAGGGTGCTTCTCTGTTGCTAATCCCAATTTTTGAACAGCCTCTTCTGATACCACATTCTCACAACTTCTAGAATCAATAACAAGTCTACATACCTTGCCCCCCATAGTACATGTAGTTTGAAAGATATTGCTTCGGAGCCAATCCTCACCTTCAGATTTGCGAGGTGTGAAACACGCCCTTCTTGTAACTAACAAAGGGCCATCATCCCTCTGCACATACTCCTCTTCCTCTTCAGCATCATAAACAGCTTCTTGCTCAAAGGTATTTAAATGATTATCAGTACATTCTTTACTCTCAATAAATAAACCCTTACCATATCGGCCACCCTTCTTGCAATCAGCCATTCTATGCCCTGCCTCACCACACTTGAAACATCGAGAGCCAGAACTACTAACTGCAGTGCGGTTGGGTTGTGGATTAGCTTGATTAACTTGGCATTTTCCTTGTGTAGATTGTGTAATTGCACCATAAGGAGGAGCTACTGGTGGTAGTCGGTTGCCACTACTATTTGAAACCATGTTAGTCCTCCTATTCATCGTCTTCTCTAAATGCAAAGCTCTCTGATGGGCTTCAGATACAGAAATTGGGTCAAATAAATTCAAAGTATCTTGAAATTGTTGCCTCATGCCTCCAATATAACGTGAAACTAATTGATCTTCCGAATCTGCAAGGTCAACTCTAGCTATGAGTTGATAAAACTCTCGAGTATAGTCATCTATAGATTGGCGAATATGACTTTGCTTTAATTGTTGCCACCATGCAGCAGCATGTCCTCTGAATTTGGTCGCCACCAAAGAAACTCTTTTGTCTTGCGGCACCTCCTTAAACTCCAAAATTTCTTCAACCGCAGCTACCCAATCTAGGAATTCTTCAGGTTGTAAACAACCTTTGAACTCTGGAATATCTAATTTGAACCCAGATTCCCATCTGTTTGAATTGTATGAAACCAAGGGTTTCTCCCTCCTCCTTCTATGTCTAGCAAACGGATTTTCCATCTCATCCTCAACATTATAGTCTACCTCATCTTCCTCCACAAAACGTAGAGTTGGACTACGGTTTCGAGGTTGGTTAACAACGGCTAAGGCAGCAAGCTGCTTTGTTAGCGCTTCAAACTGCTCTTCCATCCGCTGACAGCGAGCCTCTAGTTGTGTATTGCGTGCAATCTCATCGCGTTCATACTCACCATCTATAGCAGCGTGCCTTCCCCCACGTGATCCTCGTGCCATGGTAGGAACCTAACCTGGGCTCTGATACCAACTGATGCAGCGTAGGCGTGTAGAAGCAGAATCTAAAACACACAAATACTACAATTCTTCCACTAAACCTAAGTTCTACAAGAACACTAGGCTAATAGGCACAGTAATAGAGAAAACCTCTCTAGCAAACTTTTATTCAAAACACACATAACATAAATAATCTCTCTATAAAGAGTATTTATAGGAATAGAATTTCTCCTATTCCTTTTAAGAAAAGAAATAATAAACCTACTTCTACTTGAGAAAGGAAAAACAATTTAACTAGGAAAAGAAAAACAATTAAAATCCCAATTCAACTAGGAAAAGGATTTTAATTCAAAGTACTAGAGTAAATAAATCCTAATTCAAATAGGAAAAGGAAAACAATAAAAACTATTTGTTTCTTCATAACGTGATTTGCATCAACTGGGCACATGGCAATCAAACTCGATATAAGCAAGGCTTATGATAGAGTGGAGTGGAGCTTCCTTCGCAGGATTATGCTTAAGATGGGACTATCGGAACAATGGGTGAATTTGGCTATGGAAACAATTTGTACAGCCTCCTATTCGGTACTTATTAATGGGGAGCCAAAAAGCCTCATAACTCCTACCTGTAGAATAAAGCAAGGTGACCCTTTGTCTCATTTCCTCTTCTTATTTTGTGCTAAGGGGTTATCTTCTTTGATTAGGAAGGAAGTGACTACTAATAGATTGAAGGAGATCCAAAGTTGCTGGGGCGGTGTTCGTATCTCTCACCTTATCTTTGTAGATGATAACCTGCTATTTTGTGAGGCTAAGATTACTGAATGCTAGCAACTTCTTAACATCCTTACACAATATGAGGAAGCCTCGAGTCACGTAATCAACAAACAAAAAACCACAATCTTCTTCAGTAAGAACACTACTCCTAGAATCAAGGAGGAAATTCGAAATTTGTTGGGTGCTCAAGTTATGACAAATTGTGAAAAATACCTTGGTCTACCTATGGTTGGGGCAAAATCTAAGGTGAACACTTTTAAGGGCCTACAAGAAAGGATAACAAAAAGGGTGATGGGGTGGAAGGAAAAAACTATATCAAAGGTGGGAATGGAGGTTTTGATCAAGATGGTAGCATAAGCAATACCCACTTATTCTATGAGTATTTGAAAATTCCCTAAGTGGTTGTCCCGCCCACCACTCTTCAAACCGGGTGCTGACACATCCTTGAAGGTGGGAGACCTTATTGACTAGCAAACCAATCAGTGGAACAGACCTTTGATACAAAACACTTTCATGCAGTCCATACAGGAAGATATCCTCAGCATCAGACTTGGCGATCCCCAAACACCAAACAAAATTTGCTGGAAAGAAAATAAAGCCCAATGTTTCACAGTCCGATTTGCTTACTTAGTTGCCCTTCATTTGAATCACGGTGGTGGGTCGAGCATTCCAAAGCGCAGGAAGACAAGAGGCTTTGGCACAAACTGTGGAAAATGGATGTTCCACCAAAGGTGCGAACCTTCCTTTGGAGAGCATGCTCTGATATTCTCCCTACACGAGCTAACCTTGCAAGAAGGAGACTGCCTATTGATCCTCTTTGTGACATCTGTAGACACGAAGAAGAAATGGTCTGTAATACCTTATGGTAGCTGATTTTAAGTGTAATATATAATTTTCAATGTCTTTCACACCCTCAAATTTACTTTTCAGAAAGCTGGAAATAGGATTAAGGCTCAGTTGAAGTAAAAGAAAATTTAAATAGTATTAATTTCTTAAAACACCAAGAATACCGTTTGAGAAGTCCACCTATTCTCTAAGTTTAATATCAAGCAATGTAATTTTTTTTTGTGCATCTATTATTTTTTTTGAACCCAAGTCCAAAAATTTAATGAATGAAAATTATTACTTTTGGATTGTGAACTTTTTTTGATACAAGATAGAATTTCTATTCTAGCCTAATCTAAGTATATATGTGTATGAAGCTCCCTCTTGGAGACTTAAATCCCGACCCTTGCCCCCCACACTCTACAAGCACTTATACTTATAAAGTGATTATCGCACCAAGGGTATGCGGTGCTTTTTGGATTGTGAACTTTGTAATAACATAAAAAGATATACTAGCCATAGAGTGTCACAATTATAAAAAAAGAAAAATTTACTTAAAGGCAGCCACTTAGTCCAAAAAGGTAGCTAGTTATTGTACATCCATAACAAATTTTTCAAATACTAAAGACTCTCAGGTTGTAAACTTAGTATTTTCTTCATTCAATTTTTTAAAATGGTAGTTATTTATTCCTAAAAGATAGACACTTAGTATACATCTATAACTAAAGTACACGTTTAAGAGACATGGCACTGTTGGCTAAAATTCAAGTACATGTTTAAGAGACATGGCATTGTTAGCTAAAATTCAGTTTCAGTTTGCAAGTTCTTTAACCACTAATTGAACAATAAGGAATTAATAGTAGTCCTGCAACATCAAATCACACCAAACGCTGTATATTAATAACTAAGGGTCCATTGTTGGCAAAATTATAAAAATTAAATAAAAAAAAAAGGGAAAAGGGGTCAATTTGGCAACCCCACAAAAATTAATTTTGAAAAATAATTGGGTTTGAAAAAAAAAATCCTTTTGCAATGGGTTACCAAACAAACACTAAAAAGTCATATGATTTAGCTAAAATTCCAACTCTATTAGTGATTTAGTATTTTCTCCCAATGGTTATTGTAGGGATGATAGGCCCAGTAGTATATATTGGGCCGGGGGCCCGGTCCGAGGACACCTAGTAATCTGAGGACGGGTAAACATTGTTATGGAGGTTGGTATTAATGAATAAAGAAGGGGGTTTGGTCATGATGGTTCGAGAAGGTGGTCCGAGGAGGGATGCTTCCTCAGTTGAGTGAAGCAGAGGTCAAAAGGTGCAGTCTGCCATCCAGTAGTAACATTCTAGGAGATTCTGTTGATAAGTATATACATCATGAAAGCATAGGACAAAGGAAAGCCATAAAATATATAAGAGAAAGCTGCTACCACTGCATTGAATACTCTATAACTAACTCTTTGGCCGCATTAATGAGGAAGTGATACTTGAACAGTAATTGTCAACCTTACAGCTACTCCCAAAGACTTTAGGAAGGTTCTGATGGGACAAGGATCAATACCAACAATCTAATCTACACGTGAAGGGTAGAGATGAAAGAATGAAGATAGTATAAAATAGAAAGAAGTGGGATCGGAGAATTAAGAGAAAAATACTGTAGCAATAAGAACTACGCTTGTAATCAAATTCAAGAGATATATAAGAACTGGTCTCCTCGGATTGTGCCGAGGATGATTTTCTTTAGATAAAAACCAATCTATCTTCATTTTATTGTCATCTAGATCCATTACAATTGTTACCAAACTCATTATAGCCTAATTTTATGACCCACTTTCTACAAATTCATTGTATTAGGATCTTTGGGTCTAGATCCAAATTGTGACCTTACAATTGGCATCATCTGGATGGGAACACTTTGCACATCAAGACTTTGTTCCTGGAATGAACGGTCGTCCTCTAGTTGAAGTTGCTAACATGCTCCACTGGGTCCGCTTTGCCATTGTACATGGTGAACGTTGGTTGAGTAAACCGCCGAGGAGGTTTTCCACTTTCAATTTACGGGTAAAAGGGGACTTGGAAATTTGATTCAAAGCGCTGCCCATAGCATCATTGCCTAGACCTTGGTGAGGTGGGCTCTCCCTTCTCTGCTTGTAATGATGATCCTTATCACATGAAAAGGATTCACTAGGAGGAGTCTTGGCCCTTAGCCAATAGCTAATATCACTATCATCATCAGAAGAGGGGCCAAAACTTGAAAGGGTTGTCCTACGTTTCTTGTGGTGTAACCTCCTTCGTAAACGATCAATCTCCAGTTGCATATTCCTAGTATTCTCTTCATGCGAGAGGTGACTTCCACCTCGAAACTAACTTCCCCCTCAAAATTGACTTCCCCCAGTATGCGTGGTATTCACATAAAACTCCCGATCCCTCTTCCGCTCAAGGTTGAGGAACTAATCTTGATGTTGGGAACCAATAGATTCCTCCTGGTTTGGCCCTGAACTACCACAGTTGGATGTCGAACTCAAAAAAGCTTAAGTAATTCTCACAGATGGTGCCAATTGTAAGGTTACAATTTGGTTCCTAAACCTAAAAGGTAAAAGGATCTAAGCCCAAAGAGCCCAAAATAATGAATTTGTAGAGAGTGGGTTAGAAAACTAAACTCTAATGAGTTGGGTAACAATTGTTATGGATCCAGATGATAATAAAATAAAGATAGACTAGTTTTATCTAAAGAAAATCGTCCTCAGCACAATCCAAGGAGATTAGTTCTTATATATTTCTTGAATTTGATTACAAGTACAGTTCTTGTTGCCACAATATTTTTCTCTTAATTCTCCAATCCCTTTCCCTCATGGTCTTCTTTCTATTTTATACTGTCTTCCTTCTTTCATCTCTACCCTCCACGTATAGATTAGATTGCTGATGTTGATTTTTGTCCCATCAGCACCTTTCTAAAGTCTTTGCAAGTAGTTGTAAGGCTGAAAATTACTGTTCAAGTATCATTTTCTCATTAATGCGGTCAGAGAGTTAGCTACAGAGCATTTAATACAGTGGTAGCATCTTTCTCATAGATATTTCATAGCCTTCCTTTGTCTTGTTGTTTCATCATGTATATCCTTATCAATAGATTCTCCTGGTACGTTGCTTTTGGATGGCAAATTGCACCTTTTGACCTCTGCTTCACTTAGCCAAGGAAGCATCCCTCCTCGGACCACCTTCTCTTACCATTATGACCTAAATCCCTTCTGTATTCATTAATGCTGACTTCCATAACAATGTTTACCCATCCTCAGACTATTAAGCGTCCTCAGACCGGGCCCCCAGCCCAATATATACTACTAGGCCTATCATCTCTATAGCTATTATTCCAAGGTAATGTGAAGCACTAAATAAATGTATTTTCTTTTAAAAATAAATGTACAGTGAAAAGTACAACAAAGTACAATATTAAATTTTATATGGTAGGATATTTATAGAAAATGGTCTTTCACAACTACTTGATAGATTGACTACTATTTCACTCACCCGTATTCATCCAATGTACCTACCATGCCATCTAACAAAATTATTGATATATAACCCTAAAAAATAAAAATAAAAAAGAGACTAAGACTTAAATGTAAGAAAAACAATAGACAAAAATAATAGGAGGAAGAGAGAGCACCGCTTAGAACACACACACTAAAATAATTACTCAAACCCAATAACCACAAAAAATAGACAAAAATATATATCATTCCAAATTATAATTGCTGCAAATTATTAAACATTTACCTAAAAAGGTATAAGAAAAGAAGTGTGAATTTGGGGTAGATTAGAACTTTAGAAAGTTCCAAAAGCATGCTTCATATGCAAAACCAATTCCACTTTCTAGAATAATGCCCAGCCCGCACTTGGGGTCTGGTTTCTAAGAGAGAGAGAGAGAGAAAAAAAAAAAAACCAGATAAGCAAAGAGTCCCAGACCCAGCTAAATTGTTTGACTCCCCAAAACTCCAAACTTTAAATATACCCGTTTATTCAATCACATCTCTATAAATATTAATATATATATATATATATATATATTTATATTTATATCTACAACACCAAAATTGATATTCATGAGACGACAACAATTTATATATATCTACAACAGCAACAGATATCCTCGCGTGACAACAACATCAAAAAATTCGATACTCCAAATAGCAATCATATTATTTAGATGATGAATATATATATAAATATATATATATATATATATATATATATATATATATATATATCCACAACACCATCATATATCCTACGTAACAACAACAATATCAAAAACTTCAATGATAACAAAGTAAGGTACTTGCATTTTTGCTGTTGACTACACTTCAAGTCCAAAGTTCAAATGTAACCCCTCAGGTAGATCACTAGGAAACACGTTTGCAAATTCATCTAATAAAGATTGCACAGCCTCTGGTACTACACTACCCATTGAGCTCTCCTTTCCCAATAATACAAACACCAACCCTGAATCAAATATCTCTTCAACCAATGCCCTTTTAGCTAAGAGATTCTTACCCCCTCTTGAAGTTAGCTTAGGTTCAATCTCCTTACAGGGCAACAACACAATTTTTGTGCTACCAAACATGAAACTGTATGTATTCTTCTTACCATCATGTTGAACCTCTCTATCATATTGCCATGGTCTACCAATGAGAAGATGACATGCATCCATAACTACCACATCACACCATGCATTATCCTTATATTTCAACTCAATAGAAAAAGAAACCAAACAACGTTTAGATACAGTTACCTCATTGCCCCTTTTGAGCCAAGATAGTTTGTAAGGGTTAGGGTGCTTCTTTGTTGCTAATCCCAATTTTTGAACAGCCTCTTCTGATACCACATTCTCACAGCTTCCAGAATCAATAACAAGTCTACATACCTTGCCCCCCATAGTACATGTAGTTTGAAAGATATTGCTTCGGAGCCAATCCTTGCCTTCAGATTTGCGAGGTGTGAAACACGCCCTTCTTGTAACTAACAAAGGGCCATCATCCCCCTACACATACTCCTCTTCCTCTTCAGCATCATAAACAGCTTCTTACTCAAAGGTATTTAAATGATCATCAGTACATTCTTTACTCTCAATAAATAAACCCTTTCCATATCGGCCACCCTTCTTGCAATCAGCCATTCTATGCCCTGCCTCACCACACTTGAAACATCGAGAGCCAGAACTAGTAGCTGCAGTGCGGTTGGGTTGTGGATTAGCTTGATTAACTTGGCCTTTTCCTTGTGTAGATTGTGTAATTGCACCATAAGGAGGAGCTACTGGTGGTAGTCGGTTGCCACTACTATTTGAAACCATGTTAGCTAGCAATGTGTGGGTTCTAGTCAAAGGAAAATTGCAGAAATGTACAGTTGCAACACCGGACTTTCACTCCCTCGCCAGACAGATGAAAGGGAAGCTCACGGTGAAGGAATTAGAAGTATGGGTGATGGTCACTCGGTCCATTTGGAAGGCTAGAAACCAGGTTTACTTATAGTGAAAACAGTCTCAATCAGCTGACGTACTCCATGGAGCCATGACTCTGTTACAAGACTACCAGCGCATGTCAAAGCATCTCACAAGAACACAGACACCCAGCCTGAATGAGCTCCCTAAGTTATGTTGTGTAGTCTTTACCTGATGTTAGCGGACATGAACAGTTGTATATTTCTCTGGGTTTTACCGATTTTTTAATAAAATTCTAACTTCACTATCAAAAAAAAAAAATTCCTTAATTTATCTCTCCACAAAAGTTTGGTAAAAAAAACACAATGGAAAAGATACATTTGTTTGAATTTTGAACATCTTTGGTTTTGGAAAAATCAAGTGTGAAATTTGACCCCCAAAAAAACTCCACTATTGCTCTCTCTTATATGTCTTTCCTTATAGTTCAAAATCAAAACCAATATTAGCATTTTTCTGTCATGAATCCACCCATGGCTTCCATGTCCATTCTATTCTCACTTCTGTTCACATCCTTTGCAATTGCAAGAGCTCAACTAAATCAGTCAAGTCACATACCCCAGGGCTCTTCACTTTCTCCCAGAGCTTAACAGTCTCAACCCACATCGTGGCTTTCTCATAATCAACTATTTGCTTTTGGATTCTATCACCAAGGCAGTGGCTTCGTTGTTGGGATTTGGTTGGTGGGTGTTGACAAAGCAACAATTGTCTGGACAACGTTTCATGAAGAACCTCCGTACAAATCGAATGCAACGCTAGATTTCACAGAAGATGGTAAGCTTCTATTGAGAACTGATGAAGGACAAGAGAAACTCGTTGCTGATGCAATAGACTCGGCTTCCCATGCTTCCATGCTTGACTATGGAAATTTTGTGCTCTATGGCATTGATCCCAAGATCATTTGGCAGAGTTTTGATTATCTAATTGACACCATTTTAGGAGGTCAAACTCTGTTTGCTGGAGCTCAGCTATTCTCTAGTTTAACAGGGAATAATCATTCAACGGGACGCTTTCATCTCAAGATGCCGCTTGATGAAAACCTTGTTTTATACCCAATAAACACTAGAGACACACCAGGAGATGCTTACTGGAGCTCAAACACTTTTGTTAAAGGTTTCAAGTTTCACCTCTATCTCAATCATACAGGCCTTCTGGTTATCATCAATAGCACTTCTTTGTTAAGGTCTTGGCTGCTGCTCCATCTTCAACCAGGAACGAAAACAATACTATTTATCGTGCAACTCTTGATGTTGATGGAATTTTCCAGTTGTATTCTCACACCTATGATGATGAAAGTAGCAAGCTCAACGTATCTAGCTTATCATGGTCAGCGCTGGACAATCTATATGAAGTGAAAGGTGTGTCTGGTTTCAATAGCTTTTGTACATTTGATGGCGCCCAAAGGGACTGTCTTTGCCTTCCTGTAACTGATTTCATAGACTCGAATCATAGGTCTCTTGGGTGCGTGAGAAACTTTTCAGAAGAAGTGTTTAAAGGTGGGAAAGAAAATGCAGCCTTCTATAACATCACTACCATAGAGAACTTGGTGTTGGCAGATCGTGCTTATTTCAGGCAATCAATGTCAATGGAGGAATGTAGAAAGCCTTGTTTGGAAGACTCTGATTGTGGTGAAGCACTCTTCAAGAGTAGCGCTTGCATGAACATAATCTTCCACTAAGATATGTTAGAAGAGACACAGGAGAGCAGTCCACAGCTTTGTTGAAAGTGGGCATAAAAGACATTAATAGAAGTCACAATCCTGATATGAGAAAACCAAAACCACCAGTGATCGTGATCACAAGTATAAGAGCCATAGTGCAAATTTTTGTTTCGGCTTTTGTTTGCACTATATTGACATGTGTTGCCCTTTCAATCTCTGGCCTTTTCATTTTCAAAAGTAGAGTATTGAGGCACAAAAGGCTATTGGAGAATGGAAACTTGGGCCTGATTTAGGTCACCTTGAGATTGCTTTCATATAATGAGCTCAAAAGGCAACAAATAGTTTCAAAGAAGAGTTGGGTAAGGGCTCATTTGGAACAGTTTACAAAGGTGCACTATGCAAAGGAAAAAAACTTGTTGTTGTAGTGAAGATACTAGTGAAGTTAGTTAAAGAAGGTGAGAAGGAGTTCCGAGTAGAGATGCGAGCAACTGGGAAGACCCATCATAGGAACTTAGTTCATTTGCTGGGTTTCTGTGCAGAGGACTCTAAAAGGCTTTTGGTTTCCAAATATTTGAGCAATGGCTCCCTAGCTGATTTTCTGTATAAGCCCACATGGCGTCCAGATTAGACTGAGAGAATGAGAATTGCACTGGATATTGCAAGAGGGATTCTCTATCTACATGAAGAGTGTGAGGCTCCTATCATTCATTGTGATATAAAGCCATAAAACATATTGATGGATGAGTCTTGGACTGCCAAAATTGCTAACTTTGGGCTGGCGAAATTGTTAATGCCAAATCAAATAAGGACCTACACAGGGGCTAGAAGGACAAAAGGGTATGTAAGGTTGAATTTTATCAATCATCTTGTTGGCTTTATTCAGTTCTAAATTTGCTTCTATTTTAGCAATTAGTAACCCTGTATTTAGATGGGAATCATGTAAGGGTAGTGAGTGAGAGAGTGTGAAGAAATGCTCAAAATTGTACAAGGATGCAGAGACTCACGTCTGGACTCACAGGTGACTCGCGACTGGCAAGCCACCAAAGTTGGCACATGTGTGGAGCATGCACGGGAGCTGAAGAGTCATGCCAGCTATTGCACTACAGGACAAAAGTCCCAGGCTAGCCAGACTGTTAGCTCGCAGCTTGAACTCGCAACTCAGCCAAGTCGCGAGGTCAAGTTGCGAGGTCAAGTCGCCAGACCACCCTGTTTGGAAAAACTGACTTTTCACATTCCTTCTCCCCCTACCATGAAAAACCCTAGAGAAAAACAAGCTTGATTCATCCACAATCTTCACATAGAGACTCTTCAAATTCCTCTACTCTCTTCCTCTTCATTGTCAAATCCTTGAAAGGTACATTACCTAAACCTTTTCTCACCATACCCATATCTGTGAGAAGGCCATTTGGTGTTTGGAAAGTAGTTAAGAAGGGACCAATTTCATATTGATAGATGCTATGGTCAAGTAGCGGCATCCGGTAAGCTAAAGAAGAAATAGGTTCGGCATAACCTCATTGGAGTAGGAGCTTAGAGGACTTAGGTACATTAGGTAGATTAGGCTTGGAGAGTCTTCTGCTGTTCATGTATCCCAACTACGTTCTTTAGTGGATTATTTACCACTTGGAGGGCGGCGAAGAGGTTTTATGCCGAGGGCTTTGGTTTCCTCTTTGATAACACATCAAGTGTTGTCCTTGTGTTTGCATCTCTTTTCCCTTGATCTTTTCCATATAATTTCTGCTGTGGATGTGATTTTATTTGGTTTAGATTGTTTATCAATTCTGTTTTAAGCTTATGTTCATATTTTGCACATTAATTGTTTAACATTAAGCTTGAATTGGTAATTTGTAAATTGGGGTCTAAACATTCATAGTGTTTTATACACTAATTGAACTCTCAATTGGTATCAGAGCGGGTGCATTTGCTGGGGTTTAATTACCTAGGTGCGATCCTAGACCCCATTGCTATGGATGCAGCTATGGAAAAGGCCATTCTGAATTGTGGTTTAAATTTTTGTGATAATGACTCTATGAGTGTGTTTGAAGGGTGTCCTATCAATGAACTCTTAGAGTTATTAAAAACAAAGAAACATGCTAGGATATTTGTTCACATGCTAAAATATTTTGAGAATAAGAATCACATCTTACACAATTGCCTATCTGAATCTAACTCTTTGATTAAGAAGTATAAAAGAAAAAATAGAATATTGTGTGAGAAGGTTGATAATCTGAAAAGAAAATTCAGTCTAATAGAAGCATGAAAATTGAAGATAAATTTTTGTTTGAAGGTCAAGAATGTTTGTCTGATGCTTGTCTATTTGTGCACACCTCATTGAAGGTATTTAATTCATGCTTATGGTATCTTGATAGTGGCTGTTCTCGTCATATGACAGGTGATAAATCACTATTTAAGGCACTCAAAGAGAAGGTTGGTGACTATGTAACATTTGGTGATGGGAGTCATGCTCATGTTCTCGGCAAAGGGACTATTGAGATTTCGGGATTACCTTTATTGAAAGATGTCTTATACATCAAAGGGCTGAAGGCGAATTTCTTAAGCATCACTCAAATATGTGATGAGGATTTCCTTGTCCAATTCTCAAAGAAGGGATGCATAATCATTAATGAAAAAGGGATTCAAGTCTTAGAGGGAAATAGGACTACTGATAATTGCTATGGAGTAGTTCCTACGGCACCCATTTCCTGTAGAAGTGCTCATGTTGACATGTTGGAACTTTGGCATCACAGATTTGGGCATGCAAATTTCAAACAAGTAGCTAAAGAATCTAAACTTGAAGCTGTTGAGAGACTTCCAAAGTTTGGAAAGGTAAAGAAGACTATTTGTGGTGCATGCCAAATGGGAAAGCAAACAAAGACAAGCCATCACAAGGTGAGGATGCTTCTACTTGGGTAACAATCTTGTCTCTTGGATGAGCAAGAAACAAAAGTCCGTGCCTCATTCTATAGCTAAAGCAGAGTACATAGCTGCTAGAAGTTGCTGCACACAACTCCTTTGGATGAAAAAGCTACTTCATGACTATGGAATTCCTTAAGATACAATGTGTGTTTGTGATAACACCAGTGCCATTAATCTCTCTAAAAACCCAATTCAGCATTCAAAGTCTAAGCACATTGAGATACGTTACCATTTCAATCGGGATCTAGTGGAAGAAAAGGTTGTGTGTCTTGATTGAATGGATCACATTATCTAGTGCTAGTTGTGTATGCCTTGATCGAATTAATCATTGACGCTTCACATTAGACTAAGGACTATCTCATTGTTGATATTCACACATAATACACATGTCTATGTTCAATGAATGCCATATTCATTTGTGTGAATGTACTTGATTAAATGTGTTTTCATATGCTCAATCTTTGTTAATCAATCACAAAAAGATTTTTGAGTTAGTTATTTTTAGAAAGTACTTTGCTTTTGCAAAAATTTTAAAAAATTTCAAAAAATTGTATTGTCCTGTTCTGGCGACTCAGTCGCGGGTAGAACCAATCCCATACTCCAGTCGCGAGTCCATCATAGAGATATTTGCGACTCACTGGCGACTCATTGGCGGGTAAATGCTTCAGTCACAAAAAAGACTTAGAATATTTTTCAAAAATTTGGAATTTCATGTCTTTCGCAGCTCAGGTTGGCGACTTGTTCACGAGTGGAAGGTCTAGTAGTGAGGGGTAGATAGAGATTTTCGCGGCTCAGTTCACGACTCTCTCGCAAGTGAAACTTCCAGTCTTGAAAAACACTTAGAAATTTTTTTCAAAAGTTTTCTTTCAAGTGTTTTAGTAGTTGGCACTGGCAATTGGCACGCGACTTAATGCAGTCGCGAAAAACGCGTGTGTTGCACAAGAAGATTCTTTTTCTATACTGGTTTCAAAAAGGATTTTCATTTCTTTCCCTCGCATCTAGTGACTGTTCTTCTTTGACACATCGTGCTCACACACATCAGTTTCAACTAATTTGTCACCACTTTTTCATTCTTCAAGGAAAGGTTTGGGGTTTTTGTCTCTTACTCTTTATCTTTCTCATCTACTACATATTCCTCTTGGATTGTGTTTTTCTACTAATATTTGTATATCTCTTGATTGTACACAAGTATCTGATATTCTAGTGAACTCATTGTGTGATTTTTTGTGGTTATTTACTGATCTACTCTATCTTGAGTTAATATTAGGTCATTAGTGACACACACACTCATTGTCTTGTTCAGGAACTTTATCTTAAATTTTTATGGTTTTCATCATTATCCTTGTTTTTGAACTAACCCATTGCTAATAATGTTTGTGGTATTATGGGGTTTCTTTTGTTCTTTTTGATGAAATATGATGTAGAGTGAAAATGTCTCCATTTAAGAGAGTAGCTGTGAAAGGAGCTAGTAGCAAAGGGAAGGAACCTATCATTGATGTTGATGACCTCACCTAGAACAAAAAGGACTCGTTCATCATCAAGAGTGTTCGATCCCAACAAGTTCAAATCCTATGTTGATTTTCAGACTCATGAAAATTACTTCAGAGATGCTACACCATTACTTGAGAGGGTTGTTGATCAATTGTTACTTTTTGACATCGACATCCCAAATGGTTTGCCCACAAGGATTGGAATTACCTTCTCTCCGACATTGATGACGCTTACGAGAATTTGGTAAAATAATTTTATGCCAATGCAATTGTGGAAGGCAGAGAACTCAAGTGCTGGGTTAGAAGGAAAAGTTTCTCAGTCTCTCCCATATATTTGGTAGAGATTCTTCACATAAATAGGCCAATGCTCAAGAACTCACCAGTTTATGATGATCTATGTCCAGATGAGGAACTTCTTCGGGATGGTCTTGGACAAGACTTGGAATTGTCATCAAATGGAAACTTCGTTAGCGTTTCCTCTCTTCCTCCAAAATTGAGAGTGCTGACAATAGTCATGTTTCATAACCTGTACCTCTTATCCAACACAGGGTATATGAACCTTGGACGTGCCTTATTTTTTCATGACCTAATCTCTGATGTAGAGATTGACATCTGTGCTCATATCTATCACATTATGTGCAAAACGGTACTATGAACTGAGTCAAGGATATGTGTTCCTTTTTGCTGTCTCATTTTTAGAATTTTGAAGCTCAAAGGGATTTGGCCAACAGATGATGACTTTCCCTGCACAAAACCGAGTCTAATCACCATACGTACATTCAACGCTAGCATTGGTCATAGTCGGAAGAAGGTCAAATCAGAAACTTGCGCATCTCCCAGTGGTTCACGTTCTAGCTCATTCTCCTTTGATGACAAACTCGACAACATTGTGACATCTATCCATGAGTTGAGCACCAAGATGTTCGAACTCACATCTATCTTACATCATCACAGCATTCGGTGGGATATGTAATTCACCTCCCTACAAGCTCAATTGGATCAGATTTAGAGGAAGCTAGAAGAGGATATGGCCTAGCTATTTCATGACAAAAAAGGGGAGATGATGTTTATAGGGGGAGAACAATGAAAGGGGGAGAAATAGCTTGATTAAAGGGGGAAAAGAATATTAAAGGGGGTGATTTCAGCAAGCAAGCCTATGTTCAATATTTCTGTTTAACATTTTGCTTCTTATTAACTTATGCTATTTCAGTATTTTATGGAACTTGTTTATAGTAGTTTGTGCCCATTTTGCTTTTGTAAGCTTTTAGGGTTTGTTTCCATGTGCTAATTTGTAGGCTTTTATGGTTTGTACCATGCTTATGTAGCCTTTATCTTCTATTGCCAATACTTCTATCTAAATATTATGCATTTTCTTTAAGTTTTCTCACTCTTGTGCCCTTGTAGGATTTTGTTCCTAGATGCATATACTTTATGTATTGTGCATTGGTTGAGTGTTGGGCATGCAAGTGATTTGCATTGAGTTTATTGGCTTGTATGTTTGGATGTTCATTCCAAGTGTGAATGAGCATTATGGTCACTATTTTGTAGTGATTGCCTGTTTGGTCAAGTCATGGTTTATTTCTCATTCCATTTTGCTTGATCACATTGTACTTGTCTCATATGCTATTACAAGTTTTTCTACATACAATGATGATACGGTGTTGTTATGTTTCAGGAGATTCTTGTTCATATGATTCAACAGCTTATCAGATTCTAGAGTTAGGTGTGAGTGAGTTTTGTTCAACTGTTCCCAACTCACATATTAAGTCTAGAGTTTGTTTTAGGGTTTTGTCATGGAATAGCCAAAGGAGGAGATTGTAAGGTTGAATTTTATCAACCATCTTATTGGCTTTATTCTGTGTCAAATTTGCTTGTATTTTAGCCATTAGTAACCTTGTATTTAGGTGGGAATCCTGTAAGGGTAGTGAGTGAAAGAGTGTGAAGAAATGCTCAAGATTGTGCAAGGATGCAGAGACTTGTGGCTGGACTCGCGGGTGACTCACGACTGGCAAGCCGCCAAAGTTGGCACACGTGTGGAGCATGCAGGGGAGCTAAAGAGTCATGCCAACTGTTGCACTACAGGACAAAAGTCCCAGGCTGGCCAGGCTGTTAGCTCGCAGCTTGAACTCACGACTCAGCCCAGTCATAAGGTCAAGTCGCCAGACCACCCTGTTTGGGAAAAACTGACTTTCCACATTCCTTCTCACCCTACTATATATATACCCTTATACCCACGATATTCAGAGTGCTTCTAGGGAGAATTTTGAGAAAGAAATCCTAGCTTGCTCCTATGAGCATAGCTTGCTCCCTTTGAACTTACATCATTGTGTGAGAAATTTTGAAATCTTCCATGACTGTTGTAAATAGATCTTCAACCTTGACATGAATGATTAGTGAATGGTTTTGTTGATCTTGAGACATGCATAGACTTGTGTCTATATATCTTCCCACACTTTTTTTTATTGTTTTTGCTAAAAGAGCTCACCAAATGTAAATCTCCAAATGAAAAGAGATATTGAGTTGTAAAAGCCTGTCGCACATACCAGTATTTGACTAGCGACCAAAATATTAAAAGTGTATGATGCTCAAAAAGCCAAAGGCTAACTCATCAATATGAAATATCAAAAAGTTTAGGCATCAATCTCAATATGTGATGTATTGATAGATCAAATGTCATGTCAAACATGGAGCCAAATGAAAAGCTTCAAAGTTATTGTTTTCAAGCCTTTGTGGGAGGTCATATATGCATATTTCTATAACTGAGATGGATCACATTATCTAGTGTTAGTTGTGTATGTCTTGATTGAATTGATCATTGAAGCTTCACATTAGACTAAGGACTATCTCATCTTTGATATTCATACACAACACATATGTCTATGTTCAATGAATGTCATATTCATTCGTATGATTGTACTTGATTAAATGTGTTTGCACATGCTTTATCTTTGTTGATCTATCACAAAAAGATTTTTGAGTATTTTAGTTTGTTTTTGGAAAGTACTTTGTTCTTGCAAAAAATTGTCAAATTTTCAAAAAATTGTTTTGCCCTGTTCTGGCAACTCAGTCATGAGTAGAACTAGTCGCATGCCCCAGTCGCAAGTCCATCACAGAGATTCTTAGTGACTCATTGGCGACTCATTGGTAGGTAACTGCTTCAATCTCGAAAAAGACTTAGAATATTTTTCAGAATTTGGATTTTCATGTTTTTCGTGGCTCAGGTTGGTGACTTGCTTGCGAGTGAAAGGTCCAGTTGTGAGGGGTATACAAAGATTTTCGCGTCTCAGTTCGTGACTCTCTCGCGAGTGAAACTTCCAGTCGCAAAAAACACTTGAAAAATTTTCCAAAGTTTTCTTCTTAGTGTTCTGGCAGCTGGTCCTAGCGACTTGCACGCGACTTGTCTCAGTCGCAAAAATCGCCTGTTTTGGGTAAACTTGATCAGTTTTTAAACCTTTTTAGTTTTTTCCTTGAACATTTCTGACTGTTCATCTTCTTCCTCACCTGACACACTCTCAAAATCATGGTGTCGCTCTTGAACATCCTTCGTTCTTGCATCATTTCATCATTCAATCTTCAAGAAAAGCTTTGGGTCTTGTCTCTTACTCATTGTCTTTCACATTTACTGCATATTCATCTTGGATTGTGTATTTCTTCGGATATCTTTATATCTCTTGATTGTACATGGGTTTATGTTTTTTTGGTGAAATCTTTGTGTGATTTTTGGTGGTTATTTTCTGATCTACTCTATCTTGAGTTAATATTAGGTCGTTAGTGACACACACACACTCATTGTCATGTTTAGCACATGCATCTCCAGTTTTTAGGGTTTTCATCATTATCCTTGTTTTAGAGCTGACCCATTGCTAATAATGTCTGTGGTTTTGTGGGGTTTCTTTCTTTATGAAATATGATGTAGAGTGAAAATGTCTTCATTTAAGAGAGCAACTGTGAAAGGAGGTAGTAACAAGGGGAAGAAGTCTGTCATTGATGTTGATGACCTCTCACTTAGATCAAAAAGGACTCATTCATCATTAGGAGTGTTCGGTCCCACCAAGTTCAGATCCTATGCCGCTTTTCAGACTCATGAGAAATACTTCAAAGATGCTACACCTTTACTTGAGAGGGTTGTTGATCAATCATCACTTTTTGACATCGACATCCTAAAATGGTTTGCCCATAAGGATTGGAATTACCTTCTTTCCGACCTTGATGTCAGCTATAAGAATTTGGTAAAATAATTTTATGCCAATGCAATTGTGGAAGGTGGAGAACTCAAGTACTGGGTTAGAAGAAAAAGCTTCTCAGTTCTCCCGCATATTTGGCAGAGATCCTTCACATCAACAGACCGATGCTAAAAAACTCACCGGTTTATGATGATCCATGTCCAAAAGAAGGGCTTCTTCGGGATGGTCTTGGATAGGACTTAGAATTCTCATCCAATGAAACTCTGTCAGTGTTTCTTCTCTCCCTCCAAAATTGAGAGTACATACAATAGTCATGTTTCACAACCTGTACCCTTTATCCAGTACAAGGTATATGAACCTTGGGTGTGCCCTGTTTCTTCATGACCTAATCTCTAATGTAGAGATTGACATCTGTGCTCATATCTTTCACATTCTATACAAAACGGTTCTACGAAATGAGTCAAGGATATGCGTTCCTTTTTACAGTCTCATTTCTAGAATTTTGAAGCTTAAAGGGATTCGACCAACAGATGATGACTCTCCCTACACAAAACCGAGTCCAATCACCATGCGTACATTCAACGCTAGCATTAATCATAGTCGGAAGAAAGTCAAATCAAAAACCTGCACACCTCCCAGTAGTTCACACTCTAGCTCATTCTCCTTTGATGACAAACTCGAAAACATTGTGACATCTGTCCATGAATTGATCACCAAGATTTTCAGACTCACATCTATCTTACATCATCACAGCATTCGGTGGGATATGCAATTCACCTCCTTACAAGCTCAATTGGATCAGATTCAGAGGAAGCTAGAAGAAGATATGTACTAGCTATTCCATGACAAAAAAGGGGGAGATGATGTTCATAGGGGGAGAACAAGAAAGGGGGAGAAGACTATCAAAGGGGTAGATTTCAGCAAGTAAGCCTATGTTCAATATTTCTGTTTATCTTTTTGCCTTTTTTTAGTTCATGCTATTTCAGTATTTTATGGTACTTGTTTATGGTTGTTTGTGCCCATGTTGCTTTTGTAAGTTTTTAGTGTTTGTTTCTTTGAATTTGTAGGTTTTTATGATCTGTACCATGCTTTGCAGCCTTTATATTTGGTTGCCAATACTTCTAACTAAATGTTATGCATTTTCTTTAAGTATTCTCACTCTTGTGGCCTTGTAGGATTTTGTTTCTAGATGCATAGGTTGAGTGTTAGGCATGCAAGTGAATTGCGTTTAACTTATTAACTTGTATGTTTGGATGTTCATTCCAAGTGTGAATGAACATTGTGGTCACTATTTTATAGTGATTTTCTATTTGGTCAAGCCATGGTTTATTTCTCACTCCATTTTTCTTGATCGCATTGTGCTTGCCTCATATGCCTTACAAGTTTTCTGCATACAATGATCAAATTGTGTTGTTGTGTTTCAGGAGTTACTTGTTCATATGATTAAAGAGCTTATCAGATTCTAGAGTTAGGTGTGAGTGAGTTTTGTTCAACTGTTCCTAACTCACATATTAAGTCTAGAGTTTGTTTTAGGGTTTTGTCACGGAATAACCAAAGACAGAGATTGTAAGATTGAATTTTATCAACCATCTTGTTGGCTTTATTTCGTGTTAAATTTTCTTGTATTTTAGCGATTAGTAATCCTATATTTACATGGGAATCATGTAATGGTAGTGTGTGAGAGAGTGTGAAGAAATGCTCAAGATTGTGCAAAGAAGCAGGGACTCATGACTGGATCTCGTGGGTGGCTCACGGCTTGCAAGTCGCCAAAATGGTGCACACATGTCAAGCATGCCAGAAGCTAAATAGTCACGCCAGCTATTGCACTACAGGACAAAATTCCCAAGCTGGCCAGGCCGTTAGTTTGTAGCTTGAACCAGTAACTCAACCCAGTCCGAGGTCAAGTCGTCAGAACACCCTGTTTGGGAAAAACTGGCTTTTCACATTCCTTCTCACCCTACTATATATATACCTTTATACCCACGATATTGTGCAAGCTTCTAGAGAGAATTTTGAGAGAGAAACCCTAGAGAAAAACAAGATTGATTCATCCACAATCTTCACATAGAGACTCTTCAAATTCCTCTACTTTCTTCCTCTTCATTATCATATCTTTGAGAGGTACATTACCAAAACCTTTTCTCACCATACTCATATCTGTGAGGAAGCCATTTGGTATTTGGGAAGCAGTTAAGAAGGGACCAATTTCATATTCGTAGATGCTATAGTCAAGTAGCGGAATCTGGCAAGTTAAAGAAGAAATAGGTTCGACGTAACCTTGTTCGAGTAGGAGCTTGGAGGGTTTAGGTACATTGGGTAGATTAGACTTGGAGAGTCTTCTGCTGTTCATGTATCCCAACTACGTTCTTTAGTGGATTGTTTACTACTTGGAGGGCGGCGGAGAGGTTTTACGCCGAGGGCTTCGATTTCCTCTTCGATAACACATCAAGTATTGTCCTTGTCTTTGCATCTCTCCTCCCTTAATCTTTTCCATTTAATTTTTGGTATGGATGTGATTTTATTTATTTTAGATTGTTTATCAATTTTGTATTAAGCTTATGCTCATTTTCCGCATATTAATTGTTTGATATTAAGCTTGAATTGATAATTTGTAAATTGGGGGTCTAAATGTTTAAGGTGTTTTATACACTTATTGAACTTTCAGAAACTAACACTAAGATTATTTTTTTCTTAACAATAACAGGCAGTAACAACTTGCCACTTAGGATTTATTGTAAAAATGTTGTAGACATATCGTTTCTCTTGACTTTAACTTAAACAAAAAATAAAATAAAAAAATCTAATAACAATAGCTAATAACGTTAACTATTTTTTTTTTTTTTTTGGATAAAGTATTAAAAAAAAAAAAACTAATATGTAATTAACCTGAACTTCTTGATTAGGTAACTCCAAGAAGTTTAGAGTTTTTGATTTTTATTTGGACTCCTTTTTTAGGTGGAGTATGTATATATATACACAATTAGTTGGTGTAGTTTTTCATTCTCCAACTTATTATACAGTTTTTATTTTTATTTTTATTTATTTATTTAGGCTTCTATTTTTCTACCTACAATCATGTAGGTATGTATTTTTTTACTCTAATTTTTTATTATAATTAATTAAATATGTTTTATGTATTTGTTGCCTTTTGTTTAAGCCTAGTTTCCTTATATTTTTCTTTTTTTGAGGGGATAATTTCCTTATGTTTGATCTAATTCATATGTTAATGTTTTGATCCAATTTAATTATTTTGTTGTCCAATATATATGGAAGTTGTTGTAGTAAATTCCAATCATAGACTATTAAATTTACATACAATTTTGCAATCTATATGGTACTTTGTTTTTTTAAATCTGTTTAAATTTTTTTTTTTTCAGGTTTGTCAAATTGTGATAAATGAAAAATTATAATACTAGATAAAAAGAAAAATCTTATATCACCCGCTGCGTGGCTAGTATTATTTCATGTAGTAATGTCATAGGTAGAATCAAAGCCTTTTGTAAATTATAGCATATGATAACAGCATCAAGACCTGCATAATTTCCCCACCAGGTGCGTATCTCATAGTGGAGTGGATAACAACCACTATAGGCTCTGTAAGCTACCTTCGACCTTTGTATATTAGTACTCAAAACCCTCGCACAAGCAGCACGCTTCGCTTTTGCTATAACTAAAGTTTTCTTCCTACTCCAAATAATACGAGGGAGAGAGAATATACTTTAGGAGACTCTCTACGTTTCACTCTCTCCCTCTTTCACCAAACAAAGTAAAAAGCCATGGCTTCCAGTGCCTGCACTTTTTCCTCAGACAATATCGTGATTAAGTCTCCAAATTATAGCCGGCTATACAGGCTCATTGAGCTCGAGAATGGGCTCCAAGCCTTGCTGGTTCATGACCCTGAGATTTATCCAGATGGGCCTCCTAAATCCCTTGAGAATGGCCATGAAATAGATGAGGATTTGGATGAGGAAGAAGAAGAGGAGGAAGAGGATGAGGAAGAAGAAGATGATGATGATGAAGAGGAAGAAGAAGAGGAGGACCATGAAGTTAAAGGGAAAGAGGTGCTGCTTCTCAGACTAAAAGGGTTAGTGTTTGTATTTTATAGCCGAATCTGGCAATACCCAGTTGACATTGGGACTTGAAAGTTCAATTAGTGTATAAAACACTATGAACGTTTAGACCCCCAATAAAAAAAATTACCAATTCAAGTTTAACATTAAACAATTAATATGTGGAATATGAACATAAGCTAAGTACAGAATTGATAAACAATCTAAATCAAATAAAATCACATTCACAGTAGAAATTAAATGGTAAAGATTAAGGGAAGAGAAATGTAAACACAAGGACAACACAACGATGTGTTATCGAAGGGGAAAAGAAGAAATATGTTTGGCGTTACATCGTTGGAGTAGGAGCTTGGAGGGCTTAGGTACATTGGATAGATTAGGATTGGAGGGTCTTTTGCTGTTCATGTATCCCAACTATACTCTTAAGGGAAGAGAAATGTAGTTGGGATACATGAACAGCAGAAGACCCTCCAATCCTAATCTATCCAATGTACCTAAGCCCTTTAAGATCCTACTCCAACGATGTTACGCCGAACATATTTCTTCTTTTCCTTACCGGATTCCGCTACTTAATCATAGCATCAACCAATATGAAATTGGTCCCTTCTTAACTGCTTCCCAAACACCAAATGGTTTTCTCACAGATATGGGTATTGTGAGAAAAGGTTTTGGTAATATACCTCCCAAGGATGTAACAATGGAAAGGAAGAGAATAGAGGAATTTGAAGAGTCTCTATGTGAAGATTGTGGATGAGTCAATCTTGTTTTTCTCTAGGGTTTCTCTCTCAAAATTCTCTCTAGAAACTCTCTATATTTCGTGGGTATAAGGGTCTATATATAGTGGGGTGAGAAAGGAATGCGAAGAGTCAGTTTTTCCCAAACAAAGTGGTTTGGCGACTTGGCCTCGTGACTGGACTGAGTCGCGAGTTCAAGTCGAGAGCTAATGGCCTGGCCAGCCTGGGATTTTTGTCCTGTAGTGCAACAGCTAGCATGACGCTTCAACTTCTGGCATGCTTGGCACGTGTGCAACTTCCGGCGGCTTGCAAACTACGAGTCACCCGCGAGATCTAGTCACGAGTCCCTACTTCTTTGTACAATCTTGAGCATTTCTTCACACTCTCTCACACACTACTCTTACATGATTCCCACCTAAGTACAAGGTTACTAATTGCTAAAATACAAGTAAATTTGGTATGGAATAAATCCAACAAGATGATTGATAAAATTTAACCTTACAGGACTTATTGATCAAAACCCAGTAACAGAATGCTAATAATGAATGATTGGAAAGGATAAAAGAAGAAACTTCAAGTCTGCAACACTTGCATTGCATTGTTGATCTTATTGAAAATCCAAAGGAGTAGAAAATCTAATCGCCAATAATAAATTTAAGATCGCTGAGCTGTTTAATTTCATTTGCATTTGTTGTAACTCAAATAGATTTTACATTTTTAGTCAAATTTGATTGTTAAGATACAATTTCAATAAACTTGTCTGAATGTCATATTCATTGGCATCCCTGGTGTCTTTTATATGTTGTTTTAATCTGATGGATGTTTGTGGGGGTGCTTATGATATTGCTATTAAAGCTTTGCATTTTCTGACCTGTTTCTTTTATTAGTCAACTCAAATTACCAGCATTGGATTTGATTTGTTAATAGGAATTGTATTTTTTTGTTGCAGGCAGCAGCAGCTATGTGTGTAGGAATGGGCAGCTTCTCTGATCCTTTTGAGGCACAGGGGCTTGCGCATTTTCTAGGTTTGATTATATACTATAAGGTTGAATTTATTCAACCATCTAATTGGCTTTATTCCGTACCAAATTTGCTTGTAATTCAGCAATTAGTAACCCTGTATTTAGGTGGGTTTGATATAAGGGTAGTGAGTGAGATAGAGTGAAGATTGCTCAAGAGTGTGCAAGAAAATAGAGACTCACGGCTGGGCCTCGCGGGTGACTCGCGGCTTCAAGCCGCCAGACGCAGCACACGTGCCAAGCATGCTGGAAGGTGAACAGTCATGCAAGCTGGAGCACTACAGGACAAAACAGGACAACTGGCCATACGGTTATCTCGCGACTAGATCTCGCGACTTAGTCAAGCCGCGAGGTCAAGCCGCAAGCCACCCCTGTTTTGTAAAACCTGATCTTTCACAATCCTCTCCCACTCCAGTATAAATACCCCTTTTACCCACGATTGTAAGAGAGCTTCCAGAGAGAATTTTGAGAGAGAAACCCTAAAGAAAAACAAGATTGATTCACCCACAATCTATACATTAGAGTCTCTTCAAATTCCTCAACTCTCTTCCTCTCCATTGTCAAATCCTTGAGAGGCATTATACCAGACCTGATTCTCACCATCATCATCACTGTGAGAAAGCTGTTTGGATTTCTGGGAAGTAGTTAGGAAGGAACCAATCTTCATTGGTTGATGCTACGGTCTAGTAGTGGAATCCGGGAAGCTAGAAAAGAAAAAGGTTCAGCGCAACCTCGTTGGAGCAAGAAGTTTGGAAGGCTTAGGTGCACTGGGTAGATTAGGCTTGGAGGGTCTATTGCTGTCCATGTATCCCAACTGTATTTTCTAGTGGATTGTTTACCACTTGGAGAGCAACAGAGAGGTTTTACGCTGAGGGCTTCGGTTTCCTCTTCGATAACACATCGCGTGTTGTCTTTGTGTTTGCATCTTCCTTCCTCTCTATCTTTGCCTTTTTATTATCTGCTGTGGATTGTGTTTTGTTTTGGCTTAGATAGTTTTTAACCAATTCCATATTATAGCTTATGTTAAGTTTCCGCACACTTGTTGTTTGACATATTACTTGAATTGGTTGAGTTGTAATTTGGGGGTCTAAACATTCAAGGGTGTTTATACACGTTTTTGAACTTTCAATTGGTATCAGAGCGGGTACACTGTTATTGGTTTCATTACTATTGTGTGATCCTTGACTCCCTTTTGAGATGGATCGGTCTCAATCCCTAAATGCACCTCCATATTTTAATGGTAGTAATTATGTTTTTTGGAAGGTTTGCATGAGAGCTTTTCTGTGTTCTATTGATGAATCCGTTTGGGATGCTGTTGAGATTGGTTGGACCAGACCTGAGGCAGCCAAATCCACTTGGGATAAGGCAGCACTTGCTGCATCTAATGCTAATAGTAAAGCACTCAATGCTATTTTCTGTGGTGTATCTCCAGATGAATTTCACAGGATTTCTCATATCACCGTTGCCAAAGAAGCATGAGAAATTTTGGAAACCACCTATGAAGGCACGAAGAAAGTGAAAGACACCAAGCTGCAAATGCTGACCACTCGGTTTGAGGAGCTCAAAATGAGTGAGGATGAGTCTTTTGACTCTTTCTATGGGAAGCTAAATGAGGTGGTTGTCAGCAAGTTCAACTTGGGGGAGAAAACGGAGGATTCAAAAATTGTAAGGAAGATCCTTCGATCATTGCCGGAAAGTTTTCGTGCTAAAGTAATGGTGATTGAAGAGAGCAAGGACCTTGATGACATCAAAGTCCAGGAGCTGGTTGGTTCTCTTCAGACTTATGAGATGTCATTGCCCAATCAATGGAAGAGTAAATCTCTTGCTCTTAAGACCATTAATGAGAAAGTGGAAGATCAAGACTCATCGTGAGAAGATGTGGTTGACAAAGATGTTGCATACCTTGTCAAAAATTTCAGAAAGTTCTTGAAATTCAAAAATAATGGCAAATTTGATGATAAAAGAAAATTTCAAAGTTCTGGAAGGGAGAAAAGGGAATTCAAAAAGAAAGATGGAAAAGAATCCCAACCCACACAAGGGGTCACTTACTTCGAATGTAACGGGCATGGACACTTTAAGAAGGAATGTCCGAATTATTTGAAATCGAAAGGTAAAGTGTATGCCACGACTTTGAGTGACTCAGATTCGTCTGACTCAGAATCTGAAGAGAGCTGTGATGGAGAGGGGAATTATTCGGCTTTTATGACTATTGCTTATGTTGAGTCTTCAGATGAGTTGAATCTGCTTGTATGAAACCTTGGAGAACATAGTGATGATGAATCACTAGGAATTGTTGAAGAATCAGATGCTGAAGAAGATGAAAGCACAGCAAATCTTTAAGAGAATTATAACTCACTCTTGGAAAAGTCCGGTGAGTACACAAGGGTGGCCAAGGCTGCTATGAGAAAAATGAAGAAGGCAGAGGAGGACTACAAAAGTCTCCTAATCCGATATAGGGAGGCCAAATGTAAGATAGAAACACTGAATAGTGAGTTGTCCAAAGCTTACACAAAAGTGAGATTTCTTGAGAATGAGGTTGTGCAAGCAAATACTAAAATAGAGAGGGTCACCACCAAGAAGCTAGATGATGTTATCTCCTCTCAAAAGAGCTTTTCAGAAAAATCCGGATTGGGATATACCGGAGGAAGTAGTTCATCTGGAAATGTCACTAAAAAAGTGAAGTTTGTAAAGGCCAAAGATCCAGTTGTAGCTGACCTTACTGATGAGAAGCTCAAGGTGGAGGAGAAGAAGAATGTGGTGAACCAATGGATGCTGAATCCCCGCAATCAATCTGTGGGCAGGTCTGAATCTCGTGCCAAGTCACGCCCACGACCACAAAGAGGTCCTAAAGCAACTTATGTGTGTCATTATTGCGGACTTCAAGGGCATACTCGACCAAATTGCCAAAAGCTGAGAGCAAAGAATAGTGCAACTCCTCAAAGGTCAGGAGGACCTAGAAATGATAGAAGAAATTGGGCAGGTGATCAATCTAGAGATCAGAATGGTGATCCCGGAATTATGAACGTGATGAAGATGATTAGTGCATTCACCAACTACTTGGAAAGCTTCTCACGAAGGTTTGAAAGCCCTAACTCCCGTACCCAATCCTATAAGGAAATCACCCCAAACGCAAGTAACGTGTAGGTGAAAAAGGGTACTCATGCATAAGCATTACAATATGTCCATGCATTAATTCTTCCTATGCTTTGTGACGATGTTTGTTTGTTTGCTTGCTGCTTTTGCTGTTGGTTGTTTGCATGTCTACTTGTGCATATTTTTAATTTTGTTTTATCAATCTTTTTGTTTCTAGTGTCAAAATTCCAAAAATCACATAAAAAATTAGAAAATCAAAAAGTTTGATTGACTTTGTTGAGCTTTTGTCTCAAAACTTGTTTTGCCTTGTACCTTTATGCTAATGGCTTTGTACATTTTCGAGCATTGCTTGTTTCTTTGCACTCATATCTCTATGGTAGAAATCTTGAAATCCATGTGATTGTTGTAAATAGATCTTCAAACTTGTCATGAATGATTAGTGAATGGTTTTGTTGATCTTGAGACATGCATAGACTTGTGTCTATATATCTTCTCACTCTTTATTTTTGTTTTGCTAAAAAGAGCTCACCAAATGTAAATCTCCAAATGAAAAGAGATATTGAGCTGCAAAAGCCTGTCGCACATTCTAGTATTCGATTAGGAAAAAGGGTAAGCGACTTTATATTAAAGAAAATGTGTATTCAAAAAACCAAAGGCTTGTTCATTAAAGTGAAATATCAAATATCACTCTCACAATGAGAGGTGATTGCCTCAAAAGATCAAAAAGATCAAATGTTATGATTAAAAGTGGAGTCAAATGTAAAACTCCAAGTTATGTTATCAAGTTTTGTGGGAGGTCATATATACATATTTCTATAATTGAGATAGGTCACATGATCTAGTGCTAATTGTGTATGTCATGGTTGAATTGATCATTGAAGCTTTACATTAGACTAAGGACTATCTCATTGTTGATATCCACACACAATACACAAGTTTATGTTCAATAAATGCCATATTCATTTGTGTGATTGTACTTGACGAAATGTGTTTTCACATGCTCAATATTTGTTAATTCAAGCACAAAAAGATTTTTGAGTGTTTTAGGTGTTTTTAGAAAGTATTTTGTTTGAGAATTCTGAAAATTTCAAAAATTCAGTTTTGCCCTGTTTTGGCGGCTCAGTCGCGGGTATGACAAGTCGCGAGCCTCAGTCGCGTCTTCGCGGGTCATTTTTGGCGACTTGTTCGCGAGTGGAAGGTCTAGTCGCGAGGTTTACTCAGAGATTTTCGCGGCTCAGCTCGCGACTCACTCACGGGTAGACCTTCCAATCGCGAAAAATACTTAGAAAAATTTTTCAAATTTTTGTCCTCAAGTGTTTTGGCGGCTTGAACTGGCGACTGTGTGGCGACTCAATCAAGTCGCGAAAAACGCGTGTTTGGCAGAAATAAGGGCAGTTTTTAAATCTTTTTCAGTTTTCCCTCGAACATTTGTGACTGTTCATCTTCTCTCTAAACTATCTCCTTCCCAAACACTCCGTGAATCCATTTTCAAATCTCATTGGTGTTTCATTTTTTATCCAAATCATCAAGAAAAGATATGGGTTTTGCTTTCTCAATCTCATTTTCCCTATTTCATGGATATTTCTATTACCGTTTGGATTGATATTGTGTTCGAAACATTTCTCTCTTTGTGTGATGGGTATGGCTTATTGTGTTTGCTATTGTTCTCATCTGTTTTCCTGTTGAGTGGTCACAATATGCTTCTTCATTGTTCTGATATTTGCCTGTTGTTGAGTCTGAAAACCTTTTATTAAATGGGTTTGGTATTTATTTGACTTGCTCATTTCACTTGCTTGAGTGTTGATATTGGATTTCGGTATTGGGCTACTGAGTTTTTATGATAGCATAATGTGTGTCTCTCAACCATGTGCTCTAGTTTGGATGATTTGTTACTTCATTTTGAAATATTTTCCCATGTTCATATCTCTTGTGGAATGTTTTATGATATCTGTTCTTAATGTTCGAATGCTGTATCTGTTTGCATATCATGGTCATGGTAACCTGTCTCATTGACAGTTTTGTTAGTTGTTTTGTCTCTCTATGCCTCTGTGCATTATCACCATTTTGCTACACCTGTCATTTTGTGGTCCTTTGTATTGTTGGAAGTTTGGTTGGGTCTGCACTATCTTCAGTTTGTATTTATGTATTGAAATTTTTTTTAGCACTGAATCTTGTTGACATTTATCTTGTGTGGTACTGTTGTTGGTTCTTTGCTGTGGGCCTGCTCTCTTGCAGATGTCTCGTCGATCTTCCAGGGGTAAAGACATTGTTGCTGATGATCCAGCAACACCAGTTGCTAAAAGGACTCGACTATCATCACAGGCATCTCAAGACCCCAAAAGGATAGGTTCAAAACTCTGCTTACCTCACACGTCTACTCAAACATTTTTGACAAGTCAACTACTATAGTGAAACGGGTGGAGGAGTTTAACACCTTAGGGACCACTTTTATCCCTCGAATATTTGAGAAACGAGATTGGGCAAACTTGTTCGGGAACTTTGATGATCCAATGGATGAGCTGGTCAAAGAATGCTTCTCCAATGCAACTGATCTTGGAGTTCAACTCATTTTCTGGGTCAGAGGAAAAGAGTTTGGCATTTCCCCAAACTCCATCGCAGATCTTCTTGGCATCACCAGACCTCAGAATGTGGATCTAACTCCTTACGATGAACGAACTCCAGAGGTTGAAGAAATTCTACAAATCCTAGGATCCAATCATGAAGTATCCAGTGCAGGAACATCCATCAGCACCGCAAAGTTTGCACCAGAGCTGACCACACTGAAATTGATCATGTTCACCAATCTCTACCCACTATCCAACACTACATTCATCAATCTTGGGAGAGCTCTATTCCTTTGTGACCTTATTACAGGAGCCCCCATTGATATATGTGCTCACATCTACTACACCTTGAGGAAGACCGCGGTTCGAACTACAGCTCAAGGAATTATTCCATTTTGCAGTCTCATTATGAAGCTCATTCTTCGTGAAGGCATTATTCCTCCTACAGATGGAAAAATGTTTACCCGTCAGCGTCCTATTTCCATGTTCACTCTTCAAGCTAGCAGAAGTCACTTCTCTAAAACACCAAGGAGTGCTCACATCTCTCCGGTTACTCCATCTGCCCCTGAATCAGAAACACCTGCACATACCACATCTACTTCGCGTGTTGTTCCTGAAGCTTCACAGGCTAGTATTCCGCAAGCACAGACTGCTCCTTATACTGATAAAGTTGGCAGTGTACTTGAGCATAATCAAAAATGCATTGATGAGATTGTGGCACTTCTCTACTCCACAAACAACCATGTCCAAATGCGTCTTGAGACTATGGAGAATCAGTTAGATGCTATTCAACAAAAGTTGGACGAGAGCCTTTAGCTATTCGTGCCAAAAAGGGGGAGAGCATTCAGTAAGGGGGAGAAAGTTCAAAGGCAAGTGTGCATAGTGATAGGGGGAGTACACACATACTTTTGTCATACTTTTGTTTTAAGTCTTATCCTCTAAACTTATAGGTTTAGGTTTATGTTTGTTGGATTTTTAGTATTTTTATGGGTTTGATACACTGTGTTTTTGGTGTATAGTTGTTTCTAACTCTTAACCTATATTCTTGGTTTAAACTTTAATATATTTTGATGATGTTATTTAGGATGTTTTGTGTTTGTACCCATGTGCTTTTGTAAGCTTTTAGGGTTAATGTTTTATGCATAATTTGTAGGGTTTATGGTATGTACCTTGCTTAATGCAGCCTTTATGCTATGTTGAAATCAGTACTTTAATCTAAATGTCTTGCATTTTGATTTATGTACTGTCACTCTTGTGCCCTTGTAGGATTGTTCCTAGATGCATATACCTTATGTATTATGCATTGGTTGAGTGTTGAGCATACAAGTATCTTGCCTTGTGCTTGTTAACTTGTATGTCCTTGTGTTCATTCCAAGTGTGAATGAGCACTGTGATCACTACCTTGTGGTGTTCACTTGGTTGATCAAGCCATGGTTTAAATCTTAACTCCATCTTTGCTTGATCACATATTGCCTGTTTCATATGCATTTTATAATTTTCTGCTTACAATGATCATGGTGTATTATTATGTTTCAGGAGTATTATGTTCATATGATTCAAGTGCTTCACAGCTTCTAGAGTTAGGTGTGAGTGAGTTTTGTTCAACTGTTCCCAACTCACATGTTAAGTCTAGAGTCTGTTTTAGGGTTTTGTCACGGAATAGCCAAAGGGGGAGATTGTAAGGTTGAATTTATTCAACCATCTAATTGACTTTATTCCGTGCCAAATTTGCTTGTAATTCAGCAATTAGTAACCCTGTATTTAGGTGGGTTTGATGTAAGGGTAGTGAGTGAGATAGAGTGAAGATTGCTCAAGAGTGTGCAAGAAAACAGAGACTTGCGGCTGGGCCTCGCGGGTGACTCGCGACTTCAAGCCTCCAGACGCAGCACACGTGCCAAGCATGCTGGAAGGTGAACAGTCATGCAAGTTGGAGCACTACAGGACAAAACAGGACAACTGGCCATACAGTTATCTTGCGACTCGATCTCGCGACTTAGTCAAGCCGCGAGGTCAAGCCACGAGCCACCCCTGTTTTGTAAAACCTGACGTTTCACATTCCTCTCCCACTCCAGTATAAATACCCCTTTTACCCACGATTGTAAGAGAGCTTCCAGAGAGAATTTTGAGAGAGAAACCCTAAAGAAAAACAAGATTGATTCACCCACAATCTATACATTAGAGTCTCTTTAAATTCCTCAACTCTCTTCCTCTCCATTGTCAAATCCTTGAGAGGCATTATACCAGACCTGATTCTCACCATCATCATCACTGTGAGAAAGCTGTTTGGATTTTTGGGAAGCAGTTAGGAAGGAACCAATCTTCATTGGTTGATGCTACGGTCTAGTAGCGGAATCCGGGAAGCTAGAAAAGAAAAAGGTTCGGCGCAACCTCGTTGGAGCAAGAAGCTTGGAGGGCTTAGGTGCACTGGGTAGATTAGGCTTAGAGGGTCTATTGCTGTCCATGTATCCCAACTGTATTTTCTAGTGGATTGTTTACAGCTTGGAGGGCGGCGGAGAGGTTTTACGCCGAGGGCTTCGGTTTCCTCTTCGATAACATATCGCGTGTTGTCTTTGTGTTTGCATCTTCCTTCCTCTCTATCTTTGCCTTTTTATTATCTGCTGTGGATTGTGTTTTGTTTTGGCTTAGATAGTTTTTAACCAATTCCATATTATAGCTTATGTTAAGTTTCCACACACTTGTTGTTTGACATATTGCTTCAATTGGTTAAGTTGTAATTTGGGGGTCTAAACGTTCAAGGGTGTTTATACACGTTTTTGAACTTTCATATACCATTTATCTTACATGAAGACACGTGCCTTCCCCCCCTCCCCCCCCCCTCCCAATTTGGAACAGAAAGACAAGGATTTTCAATTAGCTTCAAGATCCCTGTGAATGATTTTGTTAGCCTGATCGCATCTTTTAATATTGAAAGCTGACATCATCAATAGGGAAATCTCCTGTTTTAGATTTACCATATAGTTTTCATTTTTCCCGGATAAGAAGTTAGATTAATTTTATTTAAATCGATTGGAAGGTAAGTGGGGCTTGAATCCAATACTTTACTAATTCATACTTCAGACAGTGAGTGACTAGAAGCTTATGAACATTAGATGCTTGTTTGGACTTAAATTAAAACTTAACACAGTGTTTGGGGTGAAGAAATTGTTAAATATAAAGAATATTGCAAATGATGAGATTTTCATCCCCATCATTTAAAATCCCATAATTTATAAATTTTCTTGTTTGGCTGTAATCTTTGTAGAAAATTTAAAATGATGGAAATTTTAAATTTTAAAGTTTGGACATGCCAAGTACCTTGTATCACAATTGACACTTTTTAGTGTTTCCAACAGTGATGTCTAGGTTCACATCCCCCCCTCCCCAGCTATCTAAATTATCAAAAAAAAAAAAAGTTTGAACATAATCAAAATTTGTATACAACTATATTACTTAGCAGTTAGCACCTTAATTGAACTCAAGTGTAAAATTATGAGACATTTTTTTTTTTTGGAGAAGATTATGAGACACATTATATAATGTATACTCTAGCCCAAATTACTATTGGACCTCATTATGATAAAGTGGGGAGTTAGGGGGGTTGATAGATACCATGGGTGACTGATGAGCCACCAAAAATTTTCACAAGTCCACCACCAAGACTTATTCATGCGGCTTCACCAAATTGCAAAAAATTTATTAAATTCTTAGATTTTTAAAGAACTAAAAAGGAATAGTATACTACCAAGACTCTAATTTATTTTTATCATTAAGTAGTTTATCTCTTTTAAAAAATATAAAAAATAATAAATATAAAATTTTCCAAGTTTTTAAAAATAAAATCAAGCTAGCTGGCTGTAATTCCTATTGATATGAACATAGACGGTTTAAAAAATAAAGAAAAGGTTGTACTCCTACCATCTATGTCACCGGGTTCTTTTGAACGTTTCAATTGGGACTATCGCTCACAACTTTTTTATTTTAATTTGTATAGATTAATATTAGATTAATCAAAAAATATTATATAGTAAGCGTAAAATAAAAACTGCTTCATGTAAGATTGTAGGTAAATTAATATTAGATCAATCAGGACTCTAATTTATTCTTATCTCTAATTCATTGTTATCAAAAAGTAAATGTATCTCTAAAAAAAATGAAATAAAAAACTGCAGATTAATATTAAATTAATCAAGACTCTAATTCATTCATATCTCAAATTCAAAAAATCAAGACTCTAATTCGTTTTTATCTCTAATTCATTGTTATCATAAAATAAGTGTATCTCTATAAAAAAAAAAAAAAAAAATTGAAATTAAAAACTGCAGATTAATATTAATCATGACTCTAATACATTCTCAACTAACGGAACTAAAAAAAAAATACATGCAACTAACGCAAGAACACAGACTCACAAAATTCAAACACACGAACAAAACCAAAGCACAAAAAAGTAATCCTAAAACATAACAAAAACCTTTGCACACAACAACACAAAATAAAACCCAAATTAAATCACACCCATACTATCAAAAAATACACACCGAAATTAAAAGTGAACATCCAACTATTTGAAAGGTGGTGCCGTTGCAGGGACCTGCTCTTAGAAAGGTTAGCTTCAATTTCTTCATTTTTTTTTTTTAATGTTATGTCTCTCTGTATATGTGTGTATGCGTGTTTAATTGTTGATATAATTAAGTTTCTATTTTATTTTTCTTTCTTCATATTGCTTGGTTTCTGAAAAATTAAGAAAGGGGTACAAATTTCCGAAATTTGAACTTTGATTTAATTTTTTCACCTTCTAATTCAAAAAAAATTCATCTTTATTTGTTTTTAGCTATTAAATTTTTTTAGGTTCTTGCAAGGAGAGCCGAGAATCAATATACTTGGAAAGGGTTTGGTGCAATCCCTATAGCCTTAAAGGAACTCAAGGTTAAGGCCTACAAAATTTTACATCATGCCCACAACTAGTCAAATAGGGTAAATCAGAACCCAACAGGTACAGCTTTTTCCTCTTTGTAACAATTTGGGTTTTGAGAAATTGTTTTAGGTATTTTAATCAGGACTCTACTTCATTGTATCATCAAGTAAGTGTATCTCTATATTTAAAATAAAATTATAAAAAAAAAAAACACCATATTGCTTCCTATAAGTTTTTTGTATTAACTTTAACGTAAACCAAAAAAAAAAAAAAAAAATCTAATAACAATCTAGCTAATAACATTAACTATTTTTTTTGGGATAAAGTATTAAAAAAAAAAACTAATATGTAATTAACCTAAACTAGTTTTTCATTCTCCAACTTATTGTACAATTTTTTTATTTAGGCTTCCATTTTTCTACCTACAATCATGTAGGTATGTATTTTTTACTCTAATTTTTTATTATAATAAATTAAATACGTTTTATGTATTTGTTGCCTTTTGTTTAAGCTAATTTCCTTATATTTTATATAATTGATATGTTAATGGTTTGATCCAATTTAATTATTTTGTTGTCCAATATATATGTAGGTTGTCGTAGTAAATTCCAATCATAGACTATTAAATTTACATACAATTTTGCAATGGCACCTTCTTTTTTTTTCTTTTTTCTTTTTTTTAAGGTTTGTCAAAAATGATTTCAAGCATCCTAAGAAAGGTTCGTAATCTAGATGTAGAACTTTGCAATTTTTTTTTTTAATTAGAACAAAGGTTTTATTCCTCGAATAGTTCTATCTTTAAAAAGTGGCTAATTTTATGTTACTTTGTCTAAAGATATTAATCATTAATATTATTGTTAACAATATTGCAAATCACTTATATTATTGTAGATTCATTAGATATAAGATTCATATGCAAATAGTTTGATACATGTAACTACAAATGATATTATAGCACAATTGGTATGTTAGAAAGTAATTTTGTATTAAGGTGTTATCATTTTATATTTGATGGTTGTTATAACAATTTATTCCTTTTGTCATAATAATTACTTATTTGGTTATAATAATTATATATATTCTACAACTTTTAACATAAAACCGTGCAACGCACGGGCCTTCAACTAGTATATATATAAAAGAAGAGACATCATCGTATGAGGGTCTAAGGTTTTGCCAAGTAGCACACTCCTTTAAAAGGAAAAGTAAATTCTTGCCATTTTCTAAAAAAAAAAGAAAAAAAAAAAAAAAAACTCTTCGTTTTTTGAATGACTCTTCGTTTCACTAAGCTTCAAGTAATAGATAGTTAATGACTCTTTCTTTTCTGAATTAACCACACTCTCCAAAGGATTTAAATTGACCATCGGTTCTTCAGCTTCCTTGTTTTTTAACTTTCATATGTTTAGTTTTCCAATTCCCAAAACATACCGCGCCATCTTTTTTTCTTTTTCTTTTTTGAGGAACACACCACGCCTACTCGTCTTCGTCTGTTACCATATGCATTTTGTTTTTACTTTTGCTTTGCTTATGTTGCTATTTGCTAAGATTATAATTATTTGTTGTATAGTTTACTCAAACTGAAATAACATGTTGTCTTATTGTGTTCCTAGGAAATATTATCTTCATCTCCTGAAATTTGTGCTGGATTCAAGTGCAAAAGAATCTTCCATGGAAGCACATATTCATTCACATGAATTGGTAATAAAAAATATTCCCCATCTTGCAGATACCTGCCCATAGTCCTTTAAGGTAATTATCGTCTCTCTCTCCCTCTGGGTACCAAGATGTTCCTTTATTACTTGTACTTTTTATTGGCTAATTATGATTCGTATGGCCTTTTGGGGTAGCATAATATTAAATTATGCATTTTACTAATTATTTGTGTCTAATATTATGGTGCCACATCTTCCAAATTTTTTTTTTTTTTTGAGCAGATAGTTAATTTATTTTATGAATTCCTCAATGTCTTTCACAGTTTGTAGAGAAAGAAACATCATTACAACTTCGATGATATCAATGTAATTATTGTTTTCCCTTTTTTTCCCCCAAATTTGTGTAGTTGTTAAGTTGATGTTTCAGTATTGTTATATACAGCTTGATTCACATATTTTACTTTTCTTGATTGATACATCCAGAAGGGAGACTTTCGCAAAGGTAACATGTAAAAATGTTGTTATTTGCTTGGTTTTCATTTAAGTTTTATGAAGTTTTAGCCACCACTAGATTTAACACTTGAAGACTCTGACAAAAATAAAAATCACTTCGACGATTGCAAAAGGATAAATCTCTTACAAAAAACCACACAATTTGAAAGATCACTTCTTTAACCTAACGAAAAGACATGCACTTAATCCTTTTATATTGTTACTAATAATTTTAATGTGTAGTTTTTTGGTGGTAGAGATTAAGAAGAACCATGATGTGTAGCTTGGTGGTGGAGAGCTCTTGAGCTAAGAAAGTTGTTTTTATCCAATTTTTTTTTTTTTTTTGGGGGGAGGGGGGGGGGGTGGGGATAAAATCGAAGAGTTTTAATACAAGCTTTATGCATTTGTATATATTTTTGTATATGCACATGCGTTTATGTGTGTGAGTAGTTGTTATCATGTGATACTATTGCTACTTTTTATTAATCTTAATTCAAATATCGCAATATACTCCAATGGATTAAAAATATAATCTATATATATATATATATATATATATATAAAACCGAAGCCTTTGCTGGCACCACAATTTTCCACGTCAGCACAATATTTAAAAAATAAATAAATAAATAAAAATTATAACTTCTCAAAACCTTAGCAACCTTACCCCTCTCTCAAGTTAAGAAATATAAAGCATTCAAAATTTACAATGCACGGTATAGATTTTAGCTTATAAAGTTCAACTTTTGTAAGGTTAGTTTTGTTTATATATTAATTAATACATAGTATTTTGTTCACCATTGAATACTCATATAATCAATTTCCAATTCAGTGTTCAAGAATTAAACCAAAATTCTAACTGCGCTATCATAAAATATTATTATTAGTATAAATTTTATGGAGTTGCGGTGTTCAAGAATTAAACCAAAATTCTTTTAAATTATTTATAATATTTTGTCATCTGAAAATTTTATCTCTTTGATTTTAGTATATTGTATTTCTTAAGTTATAGAGAGATTTTCTTTGGTTTCTGCAAACTCTCTCTCTCTCTCTCCAGATGTAGGAAGCCCTAAACGCACGGTATAGCATTCAAGATCTACAACTCACGGTATAGATTTAGTCCTTACGTTTAGGTTTAGGTTTTAAGAGATTTATATATTACTACTATGTGGCTGAATTTCCCATGACATCAGTTTTATGTTTTTAACCAAATACATCAGGAAAGCAAGAGAAGGCGCATAAATATTTAGTCCTTATGTTTAGGTTTTAAGAGATTTATATATTACTACTATGTGGCTGAATTTCCCGTGACATCAGTTTTATGGTTTTTTTTTTTTTTTAATTTGTTTTATGTAAGGTTAGTTTGTTTACATCAGTTCTTTATCTCAAAGATAAAACTTTTATTTCTACCGCAAGAACTATTTAGGTATGTATTCCTTGCAAGCACACATGAACTTAAATTGTCTTTTAATATATGCATGCTTTATTATTTTCTAATAGTTTTCCCGTGCATCGCACGGGTTAGCGACTAGTAATTAGAGTAATCATTACTATGCTCATACTGTAACTTTCTAAACTTGATTTATGTACAATTGTACAATTTCTATATATTTTCTTACAAAAATTTGCAACTGATTATAATTGTATAAAATTAGCTATTGCAATATTTCCAAGGTCATATAAGCTACAATTTTGTTCTTATAAAGATTTGAAAAAGGATGAAATGAGGTGTGCTATACTAAATGATAAGTTAACTATCTTACTCTACATCAACTTGCTTGCATCTTCAAATAGGTATTTTGTTGTTCATTTTCTCACCAATTGATTTAGTTCTATACTTCCTCATAATTTGTTTTTGTGCCCAACATTATCTTTTCGGTATCTAATAATGTATTATTATCTAATGGGATAGTTTCGTAATAATTCTATGGTATTTTATTGAGGATTGTACTTTGATGCCATACATATCTTTTTCTTTTCTTTTCTTTTTTCTTGATAATTCAATAGTTGGAAGAGGGGGATTTAAATCCTGTACATCACCATTAGAAACACTAGGAGATTCTTATTAATCTAGAAAGCTCGTAGTGATGTCTATGCACATCAGAATGTATCCGTACATCAGAGTTGCTATTTCTCTCACATTCTCTCCTAGCATATGAGATTATTCTCTCTCTCTCTCTCTCTCTCTCTCTCTCTCTCTCTCTCTATATATATATATATATATATTCTTTCTTGCAACTCTTTATACACTTTGGGTCAATGCATTTTGGTGGTATGTTTTGTGAGTTTCTCATCACATATTCTCTCTCCCTCTTATAGTTTTGGTTTGAGTTAATTATTAAATATTTTAGAAGTGAGAATTTGACAATTTTATTTATTTGAAAAATATTATGTGTAATTTTTAAAAATAAAAAATGAGAGAAAATATAAATATTTTAATGATATGGGAGGATGTGGCTAAATTTAAATGTTGAATAAAATAAGATAAGAAGGAAAAAAAAGGTAAAAATAAAACATATAACAATAAACATCAAATTATCCAAATCATGTTATGTGATACAATACTATTATATTCTTATATACTATTTTTAATTCTTTATAATGGAATTGGATAACATTTAACAATAAAAAGAAAAAAAGAAAACAATTTTTTTCTTTTATACTATTTTTAATTCTTTATAATGAAATAGAATAACATTTAATAATCAAAGAGAACAATTTTAATATTTGGATGTGCCTATCAACTGTAAATTTGTGATGAGATTTGATTAACATGACAATTTTCTTAAGAGAATGAGAAATTTAAATAATTAATTTGAAACTTAAAAAAATTTAGTTGTGGAAATAAAAAAGGAAAACATAACATACTATAACAAAATGTTTGAAGAATATAGATTACTTGAAAAAAGAATAATATCTCTTCTAAAATAAAAAGAATAATATCAATTAAACACACCCAATTTTTTCCAAGAGATAGAGAGATGAAAAACACTTTTAGAAATAGTTCAACTTTTAAATAAAAAATTTATTTTCAGTAAATTTAGAAAATTAATCATAAATTATACCACATTACAAAGTAATTATATATTCCTACACATAATGTGGGTCTGTGGCTAGTTATTTTCATAATGGTGAAGTTATATGTTGTGTTCAATAGCAGTTATTCAAGTTTATGAATTCTTGCAAATAAAACTTGTATCTAATAGTATATATAAAAGCAGAAGCCTTTTCCTGCAATTAAGGCTATGTTGCCACGTTAGGAAAAAGGACCCCTTAAAAATCTGCCACATTCCTAAGAAAAGAATTGGGAAAAAAAAAAAAAAAAAAAAGGCAAAAATTTTAAAACACCATTCAAGTAGTGCAAAAACTTAAAACATCAAGCGGTGCACTTTTTCGGCCAAACGCATATATATAAAAGCAGAAACCTCATGCTGGAAAGCAAGAATTCACGAAGTATGAGGTTTTACCTAGTAGTATATTCTATGCAAAAATAATTGAAATATTCTTAAGTGCCACATTAATAAGAACAAATCAAATATTGAATTTTTTTTTTCATTTGATTCAATGTTTCTACATATTTCATCCCTCACACATACACACAAAACTCATTGCATTTTAATTCACCATTTTCACCTCTTGCACTTATATACCCCTTTATATATATATATATATATATATAAATATATATATATATATATACTTATAGCCTTCCATGCTATCTCATGTCAAAAGACACATACCAAAAAGCAATGTCATTTACCTTTAATCTTTTGATGACACCTACTTTGCTCTACTATTATTGTTTCATCTAATTTAAACCTATATGAGTTTGCTACAAATAAGGAAGGGAGACTTGCATTTTATATTGAGTGACAACGGTAATTACGATTTAATGTTAAAGTTGGACATTGTGAATTTGTGGGTTTTGTAAATGATATAATTGATTGTGGATATTTGAGATGTGATTTTGTTTTAATTTTTTTTTTTTTGAGAGTCGAAAGTGTGTATTATTATTATGTTACTGGAAAATCAAAAATAACAACATGACTAATGTCTGTTGGAACATGCTCCATCCAGACCAATAAAGGAAAAGAAACAATTGCTTTCTTAGCTAAAGCATGAGCTGCACAATTGCCTTGCCGCCTAGTATGAGAGAAAGAAAAAGTTCATAGCGAACCCACAATAGACAAAGTGTCTTTGATAATCTCACCCATGGATGAATGAGCCCCATCTGCTGTCCTCAAAGCCCTCTAAACCACCTCAGAATCACCTTCAAATTCAGAATCCGTTAATCCCAATTCCACTACAAATCTTGCTGCTCTTCTTACAGCTAGTGCTTCCAGTACCTCCATAGAACCCGGGTAAGGAAATTTCTCAGCTAAAACCGCAATAACATGCCCCTTAACGTCTCTAATTATGACCCCTATCCCTGCTTCCTTTGATTTGACAAAGACCGTGCCATCATAATTTGTTTTATACATTCCATCCATTGGAGGTCGCCATTTTATACTTCCTTTTTGTTGCTGCACTTTTGTAATCTGGAGTTTTGATTGAAAGTCTGATAGGTATCCCTTAACTGCTTCAAATATTTTTTCAATCGACAAGCCTCTCTCATTCAATCTTAGCTTGTTTCTTTGGTTCCAAATGAACCAAGCCACCACCCCAAACAGCTCTAAACTATTTGCCCTCTGTCTCATCACGTTAATTAGTTCTTGCATGTCCTAGAGGAATGGATACTCTGTTCGAACTTGTTAAGTTCTAAAGTTTAGGATTTTATGTATTTAGAACTCTAATTTGTATTGTTGGCAAACCATGATTAAAACAATGTGTTTAGAAGTGTTTAAAGCTAGCTCAAAGTTGTATGTCAATGTAAAGTTAGAATCGAGTTTAAAGCAGGAAGCACTATGTCTTTCGGCCTGGCTCGATCGATCGAAGCTTAGGCTCGACTGATTAAAGCTCGGGCAGATTGCTTTTCTGCAGATTCGTCCAACTCAGCCCTATTTGTTTTAAAACGTTTTTAGGGTTTCTTATTTGTCCTAAGTATAAAAGGCAAACCCTAGCCACGTTTTAGTGTTGCTCATATTGCGGTTTGTGTAAATCTCTTGTGAGATCTAGAGGAGTTTCCTTTACATAAACTTAGGGTTTTCAAGGAGAAGATATTTTCTACACCTTGATGATTAATTCAATTGCTGCCATTAAAACTTAAAGACTACACAAGCGGGTGTACTTGTAGTTGGTGGGAATCCAAAGAAAGAAGGAGTCTGTGGATTCGAAGCTTGCACGTGGTCGTGTCAGTAAGTTCTACTGGCTGGTAGCATTAGGAAGTCAAGCGGGGGTGCTTGTAAGTCCTTTTGTATGAACTTCGATTCTTTCAAGATAGTGGATTCAGGTTTATCTTGAAGATAGTTAGGTCAAATCCTCCCCAAGTTTTTACCGGTTTGGTTTCCTGGGTGATCATATCTTGTGTTATTTATTTTCCGCTACTTTGCATGATTTGATCTTGTTATTGTGATAACCTAGACTTGTTTAATTGGACTAAGTAACAACTTGGCTAATTACCTAGGTTTAATATATTGTTTAAGGGGTCTAAAAACCATCAAGTGGTATCAGAGCAGGTAGCTCTTTTGTTGTTGATCCTTTGATCACTGAGCTGATCCTTAACTCCTTTTGTCATGGAACATGGACACTCTCTAGTTATTCCTCCTCACTTTGGTAGGAATAATTATGCTTACTGGAAAGTAAGGATGAAAGCTTTCCTGAAATCTATTGATGAGAGGGTGTGGAACTCCGTTGAATACGGATGGGAGAAGCCCACTACTCCTGTTAGTGAGTGGGAAACTTCTCAAAAAGAAGTAGCTTCGTTTAATAGTAAGGCTATGAATGTGATTTTTAACGCTGTTTCTATGGAGGAATTTAAGAGAATCTCGAATGTTGAGATCGCTCATACTGCTTGGAATATCCTCCAGACTGTGCATGAAGGCACAAAGGCTGTCAAAATAAATAAATTGCAGCAATTGACTTCTAAATTTGAAAGCATTAGGATGTCTGATGATGAATCTTTTGATGAATTTTATGCTAAACTGAATGATATTGTTAATTCTGCTTTTAACTTGGGTGAAATCTATGATCAACTTAAAATTGTTAGGAAGATTCTTAGATCTTTGACTGAAGACTTTAGACCCAAGGTGACTGCCATTACTGAAAGCAAGGATGTGGACTCCATCCTTGTTGATGAGCTTGTAGGATCTCTTCAATCTTATAAGTTGGATCTACCCAAAACTACCAAATCCAAATCAATGGCTCTTAAGTCAGTTGATGATGTTGATAGTGGTGGATTTGATGATGAGCTCTCTGCTACAGAGATTATCTATCTTGCCAAGAACTTTAAAAACTTTCTCAGGAATAGCAATAGAAATGCAAAAGGCACAAACACTGCTGAACCTAGAAACTTCAGGAAGCATGATCCTACTAAGGTTAACAACAATGATAAGACTAGAGAAAGAGTAGGTCAAGCTTCTAATAATTCCTTGGGCTCTCAGTGTTTTGGGTGTCAAGGGTATGGACACATGAAATCTGAATGTCCAACCTATTTGAAGTCTAAGGGTAAGGCTATGGCTGTAACCCTTAGTGATGGTGAAGTTTCTAATCATGAGTCTGATTGTGATGAGGATGGAAACTTCATTGCTTTCACTGCTACTGCTGTAGTTGATAAGAGCATATCTGTTGAAGAGAACACTTCTGATGGGGAACTCTCTGAAGATGCAGATCTTCAAGAGGCCTATAACAAACTTTGCAAAGTTGCTGCAAAGGATGCTATGAATGTTGAACTTGGCCTGAAGAAAATTGAATTTCTTGAGCTTGAAAAGAAAAATTTGCTTGTTAAATTGTTTGATGCTAATGATTTTTTGAACAATGTGAAAACTGAAAACATGCTCTTGCTTGATAAAGTTAAATCGTTGGAACTTGATTTATCTGTTGCTAGATCTGCTAGTTCTAAACTTGATCAAATGCTGAGTGTTCAAAAGTCGTCTTCTGACAAAACTGGTTTAGGTTATGTTGATAGCATCTTTGTGTCCGCTCCCCATTCCACTAAGTTTGTTCCTTCATCTTCTTCTTCTGAACCTTCAGTGAGTGAGATAGTGAGTGAAACTGTCAAACCCTCTGTGAGTGAGGTTGCTAAACCCTTAGAAGGTTCATCATCTAGGAAGAATAGGGTTGATCTGAAAGAATCTAAGCCTAAGAAGCCTACCCTATCTAAGGACAAGACACATGATAAACCTGCATGGGTTTGTCACTTTTGTGGAAAGACTGGACACATACGTCCAAATTGTTACAAGCTGCAAGCTGCAAAGAGAGCAAACAAACCAAAAGTACCTGTGCCTCAAGCACTTGATCCTATGGTACTTATTGGTGATTTGGTAAAGGCTTTAAACCTTTATTCCAATCCTGGAGTTGGTAATCATTCTCAAGTGAATAAAAACTCCAATGCTCGTGGTGCATCTAAAAGGTTTTGGATGCAAAAGACTCGATCTAACTGAGTCTTTCTGACATGGTCCTTGTGCTTCATTGCTCTACCCTTTGTGACCATTGTTCTTTGGTTTTTTGTTTTTTGTTTTTTGTTTTTTGTTTTTTTTTTTTTTTTTTTTTTTTTTTTTTTTTTTGTTTCTAGGATTTGCACAGCATAAGATTCATGCATTTCATTCTAGGTGTTTTTTATTTTTATTTTTTTTTTTAAAAAAAAAGGGAAGAAAAAGGAAGCGCATTTTGTTTTGCTCTATTCTTCTTGGTTTTTGAGAACAAGGTTAGTCAATTTATTTTCACATAACATGTCTTTTGTATCCTGTTTAGTTTTGATGAGCTTATTTATTGCACTCTACTAGTTGAAGATTTGTAATGCATGTTGTGTGGGAAAGATGTGTATGGTTTTTGATTACTATGTCTTAATCTTGAAGTCACATGTTTTTAAATGTTGGACTTGAACTTTTAAAGAAAGGCATAAATAACCATCTCACCACTGTTCACTAGCCAATCATGAACACCTTAGTGCATATCATAAGATTTTGTGCTCGAGAAAGTGTAGCACATGCACAAAAAGAACATAAGGTGAAGGCTCGGTTAAAGTGCTTAATTCTTAAAATCTAATTGGTGTGTACTATTAGGCTTGATGCCAAACTCACATAACTTAAAATTGGAATGTATATTATGAGGCATAAAATCAAGAAACTTACATAATTGTAAGCTTGTTTTCTAGGAGATGTGGGAGTTATATGACGTAACTCTTTTGGTGATAGTCTCTTTCAAATTCTATGTGATGAATTTTGTAGACTTTGTGATTGATTGCTATTCACATATCACCTCACATGTATCTCAAGTTTTTGCTAGTCGCACACACTACACGAGTTACTCTTTGCTAAACATTGTACATATTATTGTGTGTGTTTATGGTCTAACCAACCAAGTTTTTGCAATCACTTTGAATTATGTGCAAACTAAATTTGTTGCTTGAAAATTTGTGGAGAATGCAAAATTTTGTTTTTGGGAATTTTGGGCTTAAAATTCTTGATTGGAAAATCATATCATCTCATACTCATGCATTTTTGTTCTTAAATTTCAATGCTTTGAGTTAAATCAACTTGTTTTTCAAAAATTGTGTTTTTCCTCAAAAATATGGTGAGCCTCTGCCTGATTCGATCAGTCCATTCTGTTTTTCGACCGATCGAAATTTTTAAAATTTGAGAGAGGGAGTCTCTGTCTGTTTCGACCGGTCGAGGCTGATTTTCGACCAATCGAAACTCGTGAATCTAGTTTTTCAAAAAGGAAGAATTGGACTTTTTCAAACTTACTTTTCAAATAGTTCTTTTCTTTTCTCTCTCTCCGCATTGGCTCTTGGCTCCACCATCCAATTTTTGTTGTTTTCCTTCAAGACTTTTGCAAGGTTTTTGTCCTTAGAAGCCGGTAAGTCCCTTTTGCCCTTCTTTTTCAAGTTTATTTCTTGTTTTCATGCATTTTTCATGCATTATCATGGGTATTTTCGGCATCTTCAAACTTTTTGGGGTTTTTGATGATTCAAGCCAATTCTTGTGTAATTGATCAATGGGTTTTTGTGCCATAATGTTATATTGATGTTCCCTATAGTTTAATTTGATCAATTTTGTGGTTTTTGAAAAATTGGAAATTCTAGGGTTTTAAATTTGATGCGAATTGGGGATTTTGTCAAATTGGCTTAAATTGATGAAATTGGCTTATCCAATTGATGTATTTGATCATTATTTTTGTTATTATATCATGTGTAATGATCAATTCGTCAATATTTTTCAAATTGATCAAGTGGTTTCTATAATTTTGGGGTTTTTGTGTTAAAAACCTTAATGTGCAAGCCAATTTTGTAATTTGAACCTTTTTGACTTAATTCACTGGATTAGAACATGCATCATGTCATTTAAACTTGTTCATGCATCATATAGATTTTGTTTCTATATTTTATTTTTGTGCTAACTTGCAGTTTGCCTTTGGTTTTGGTTTGTGTTTTTTTTTTTCTTGCGCTCTATGTTTTGATCCTTATCTTAGCACCATGCCTAGGAAAACTAGAGCTCATAGGACCACTTCCACTTCCTCTGAGTCTCCACCTAGGGTTGAGCTGTTTAAGGATGATAAGTGTAGAGAAGCCTATGACTCTTTGAACTGTAAGCGTAAAATTTGGTCTGAGCGAGCAGTTGTTTTAGATCAGCTTGATCCGGCCATTAGGGCCAATTTTGAGTCTAGAGGTTGGTTGCCTCTCTTAGAGATAGATCATCCACCCCAGACCGCCCTGATTAGAGAGTTCTACTCGAACCTCTCTTGTCACGTCTATGATTCCAACACCCTAGTTAGGAGTTGGATTCGAGGTGTAGAGTTCACCATTACCCCTCGGGTAGTGGCTGAGGCTCTTAGGGTGCCGGTTGTTCGGGATGCTGACTATCCCTATGATGAGTCTCCCTCTTTAGACGATGTCATGTCTTACATCACTAGGTCATCTATCCAGTGGGGTACTGATCCTCAGATCAAGTTCGCTGAGCTTACCGAGACGGTCTATCTCTTCTTTAGGATTGCGTGTCATTCCTTGTGGCCTATCTCTCACTTCCACACCATCCTTTTAGAGCGATGTGTGTTTTTGTACGCCTTTGCTTCTGGAGCATCCATCAGTTTTCCTCACTTGTTCCTTCGTTCTTTGAATGAGATTCGTAGGAGTTCTGCCATAGGGCATGTGCTGATTCATCCTATTTTCATTCATAGGATTTTGCTCCACTTAGGTCTAGATGGTTTTCCATCAGGTGAGCCTGTTCATGTGATAGCTCCCATAGGTGCCACCTTCCTTCATCAAAGGGTTTCTTAGTTGAGAGTTGCTCCTCCTCGTACTAGAGGTGCGTCATCTAGTAGTGTTCCCCCTCCTCCCTCTTCTACAGGTACAGCTGCTGCTGAGACTTCAGGTGCTGCTGCTGATGCTGATGCTGCTGTTCCTCCACCGACTGCTTCGGATGATTCAAACATTCGTCGAATGTTGGATCATGTCTTGATCGTTCAGGCGGCTCAAGGACAGATTTTGGTGGACGTACTTGATGAGATCCGTGCCTTGCGTGCGGAGTTGGGGCAGTTTAGACCACCTCCCTTTTGATAATGGATATATTGTTTGCCTTTTGGCATTTTGTCACAAAAAGGGGGAGTACTTGTAGGATTTTTGTTTTCAGGGGGAGATTATTTGTTTTTGATTGGAGCTTATGGAGTTTTAGATTGTATCTAGGTGCTTCACTGTGTACTTAACATTTTTACCTCTTACCTTGTTTTTGATGGGATATTCATGTTAGGGGGAGTTTTATATTTTTGTTGGTACTGTATTTGTTTCTTGTTTCAAACTGCTTATTGATTTATATTTATGAGTTATTCATTGATATATGTCTTTATTTGTGTGTTGTTTGAAATCAAGAAGTTATTTTGTTTACTTGTATTACTTCCACACATGCGGTTATGCATTTTGTTTAGTGTTTCAGGAAATATACAGGTTGATTCAATTGAGCTGCTGTCTACACTTGCAACTGATGGATAGTAGTTAGGATTGAATTTGGTTTATGAGCATTATTTTGTAAAGGGTTTTTCATTTTGTAAACTTTGAGCTTCTAAGTTGTGTTTTGTCACGGATGCCAAAGGGGGAGTTTGTTAGGTTCTAAAGTTTAGGATTTTATGTATTTAGAACTCTAATTTGTAGTGTTGGCAAACCATAATCAAAACAATGTGTTTAGAAGTGTTTAAAGCTAGCTCAAAGTTGTATGTCAATGTAAAGTTGGAATCGAGTTTAAAGCAGGAAGCATTATGGCTTTCGGCCTGGCTCGATCGATCGAAGCTTAGGCTCGACCGATCGAAGCTCGAGCAAATTGCTTTTCTGCAGATTCGTCCAACTCAGCCCTATTTGTTTTAAAACGTTTTTAGGGTTTCTTATTTGTCTTAAGTATAAAAGGCAAACCCTAGCCACGTTTTAGTGTTGTTCATATTGCGGTTTGTGTAAATCTCTTATGAGATCTAGAGGAGTTTTCCTTTACACAAACTTAGGATTTTCAAGGAGAAGATATTTTCTATACCTTGATGATCAATTCAGTTGCTGCCATTAAAGCTTAAAGACTACACAAGCGAGTGTGCTTGTAGCTGGTGGGAATCCAAAGAAAGAAGGAGTTCGTGGATTCGGAGTTTGCACGTGGTCGTGTCAGTAAGTTCTACTGGTTGGTAGCATTAGGAAGTCAAGCAGGGGTGCTTGTAAGTCCTTTTGTATGAACTTCGATTCTTTCAATATAGTGGATTCAGGTTTACCTTGAGGATAGCTAGGTCAAATCCTCCCCAGGTTTTTACCGGTTTGGTTTCCTGGGTGATCATATCTTGTGTTATTTATTTTCCGCTGCTTTGCATGATTTGATCTTGTTATTGTGATAACCTAGACTTGTTTAATTGGACTAAGTAACAACTTGGCTAATTATCTAGGTTTAATCAATTGTTTAAGGGGTCTAAAAACCATAAGAACCCAGCTGAAACAGGGGGCCTAAATGTTGGTTAGTTTCTCACAACTCCAAATGGCATGAAGTGTTGTTTCCTGGTCCAAGAGACAGGCACTACACTTTGCTTCTTCAAGAGCTTTTCTTTTCTTCAAATTAACCTTTGTGTGTGGAGCATTGGAACAAACTTTCTAGAGAAAGCATTTGATTTTATTTGGACCGTGGAGCTTCCAAATAATCTTCCAGAAAGCCAACTGATGTGATGAGTCCGAACTTGATGTAGCACTAGAATTGGCTTCCTGACACGACATCTGGTACCCTGCCTTCACCATATACTCCCTATAATGACTATCTGGCCAGATAAAGCGGTCTCTCTGATCTGTCTAGCACAATGGTATTGCTTTGATTCAGTTTGCTTCAAAGCTCAAAAAATGCTGGTGTAACAAGTTAATGTTCCAAGTGTGAGTGTTTGGGTTTATGAGTGCAGCAACCTAAGCACCTTTTAATCCTAGAGCATGTGGAGAAACAACCTTGGCAAACCCCTTCCCTGGCAGCCAATTATCTTTGTATATATCAATACTCTTCCCATCTCCTATTCTCCACCTCATGCCCATCGAAATCACCTTCCTCGCCTTAAGAATACTCTGCCAAGCATAAGACCTCTTGGCTGCTGAAGCTTCAAAAATGGACCCTTTAGGAAAGTATTTCGCTTTGAAGACCCGATAAAACAGCGAGGATTGGTCCTTCAAAAGTCTCCACACTTGTTTTGCCAACATAGCATCGTTGAATTTTTCCAAGTCCTTGAAACCAAGCCCCCCATCTAATTTGGGCCAGCAAAGAACCTCCCACTTTTCCAATGAATTTTTCGTTGCTCACCCTTTTGCCCCCAAAAGAATTTGTAGATTAAAGCCTCAATTTCATGATAAAGACCAACCAGTAATTTGAAGCAGCTCATTGCAAAAGTAGGAATTGCTTGCACCACGGCTTTGAGTAGGATCTCTCTAGCTTGGGACAATAGCTTTTCTTTCCACCCTTGAAGTTTGCTCCACACTCTCTCTTCAATGTAATTTAAACTTGCTTTCCTCTTCCTTCCCACCACTGCTGGCAAGCCAAGGTACTTTTCATACTCTTTCACTTCTAGTACTTGTAAAAAATCTCAAATTGAGGCTTTTGTGTCTTCACTCACTACTTTACTAAAAAAGATGGTTGTCTTCTCCCGATTTAGCTTTTGACCCAATGCTTGTTCATACAAAGATAGGATGTCTTGGATTGCTTGCAAATCTGCCATAGATGCTCTACAAAATAAAAGGGTATCATCTGCAAAAAATAAGTGTGAGATTTTTGGTCCCTTTTTGCATAATGAAAAACCCTGTATAGTGTCATTGGAGGCTGCTTGTTGCAACATCCTATTCAAACCTTCTGAACACAACAAAAAAAGGTATGGAGACAAAGGGTCTCCTTGTCTTAGACCCCTAGATGGCCTAATATCTCCCTTAGGCTCTCCATTAACCAAAATCGAATAGGATACCATGGTAATACACTCAAGAATAAGAGACACCCACCTATCACAGAATCCTAATTTCTCCATAATCTTTGCCAAAAAGTTCCACTTCACCCGGTCATACGCTTTACTCATATCTAACTTCATAGCCATAAAACCCACCTTCTTGGATTTTTGATTTTTCATATGGTGTAAGGTCTCGAAGGCAACAAAAATATAATCAGAGATTGCTTTACAAGACTGAAAGGCACTTTAAGATTCTAAAATAATACTTGGTAAAATATTCTTAAGTCTATTTGCTAAAACTTTAGAAATATGCTTGTAAAGAATATTACAAAGTGCAATTGGGCGATATTCAGAAACTCTTACCAGGCTTTCAACCTTTGGGATGAGGGTAATAAAAGTATGATTTATTAAAGGTGGGATTGAACCTGTATTGAGGCAATTGAGAATAGCTTCAACCACTTCATCACCAATGACCAGCCAAAGTTGTTGGAAAAACAGTGGAGGCATCCCATCAGGTCCTGGAGATTTCAGAGAGTCCATCTATTTTAAGGCAATGTCAACTTTGGCTCTCTCAAAAGGAGCTACCAGCACATGGTTCTCTCCTCTGTTACCACCCATGAAGTAGCTTCAAGGGCTTCCTCAATCCGATTCGGAGAAGATGAAGCAAACAAATTTTGGTAAAAATCCACCAAAATATTTGCTATACCATTCTCATCCACACACCTCTTACCCATATTATTTTCCAACTCTTCAATTCTGTTGCGGCAATACCTGTGAGTGGCTCTACTATGGAAATAATGGGTATTTCTATCACCTTCATACAGCCACAAAGCTCTAGATCTTTGTTTCCACATCTTTTCTTCTTTTGATAACAAATCATTGATTTCTCTTTTCAGCCTTGTCACTCGGTTTATAGACCCCCCTCTTATCGCCTCATCTTCTGCCTTTCTTAACAACTCTTTTTTTTCCTTTAATGATCGGGTAATATTCCCAATTGCAATTTGACTCCACCATTTTAGTTTTTTTTGACAATGGCTTATCTTTCCCTCCACCCTTTTCATTGCTTGACCAGATGCATTGAAAGCCAAGCCAATTCTACTATATCTCTACATCCCTCTTCCTCCAACCACATATGCTCAAAACGCCATGGCTTTTATCGAAGTTTAGGAATACCATTAAGGTAGATAAGAATTGGTTTATGATCAGACGAACCACACTCCAAGTGAATTACCTTGGGTTTAGGAAATTTATCTAACCATTCCATTGTAGCAACTGCCCTATCCAGCCTCTCCCAAATTGTAAACCCATCCGGATGTCCATTACACCATGTAAATTCCCCCCACCCCCCCCGGTAAAGCCAAGGTCCCTGAATCCACATTCATCCAACACATCTCTAAAATCTTCCATCTGTCTAGCTGGTCTTTGCCTCCCTCCAAGCTTTTCATGACTCTATGTAATCTCATTAAAGTCACCTGCACAAAGCCATGGAATTGAATTTCTGCCCCTTAGTCTTCTTAGGCAAGCCCACGATAGGTGGTAATTACTGATCTCCGATTCCCCATAAAACCTTGTGAATCTCCACTCATCCTCCTTACCCTTGTTCAAAACCCCATCAATGTGGTTAGGAGAAAAGGTACCTAGAGAAAAATCCACTTCCTTTCTCCAAAAAATTACTATTCCCCCTCCTCTCGTATCTTTACACACTTCAATCATACCACCAAAATTCAGTCTAACTCAATTATCTTCAAGCCTAGCCTTATCTAGCCATGCTTCGGCTAAGAACACAATTGAGGGATCTTGTGCCCAGATAATATCCCCAAGCTCTTGCTTTGTCGATTGGTTCCCAAGCCCTCGACAGTTCCAACATAAGAGATTCATTGCTCTTGGCGGGGTTGGCAAGCAGTCTCCACCATTGAAAATTTTTTCTGACTATCATGAGCAACCAATCTCCTTTTGTTTGGTAAGTCACAATCATCAATCTCCATGAAAGAACGTTTAGAAGCACCTGTTGCTTCTATCTTAGCCTCATCATCGCCTTTTTGAGTGAAACGAGCTACTCATGTCCAAGTTCTTTGTTTTACCAGCCCTTCCTTACCCTCACGGCTAGAAACCCCACCCTGTAAATCGGGTTCTCTTTCTACAAAATGCTAAATCCCTACATGCAAAACAGTAAAAATCCAATTTTCAGCCAAGAAACATTAATAGAAGAGAAATAGTGCAGTACAAAAAGTTTGAAATAGTGTAGTGTAGTGCAGATTTTAATGAAACAGTGCAGTGTAGTGCAAATTTTTCTTTTTTAATCTCCTTCATATCATCAAACAATTTGATTGTGAGAGCAGGTAGCTTACCCACATTAAAAAAAAAAAAAAAAAAAAAAAATGAGAACTCTTCCTATATATGTTATTTTCTTCAAGAATTAAATAGATTAGCATAAAATTTTTTATGATTCTATTCAATGAAAACACAATCACTTGCATCACCATAGTTGCTACTGTTAGCTAACTTTAACTCATTTTTTCCATAGTGACCAGTAATTTATAGAGGCAAAGGAACCCAGATATTAAAAGCAAAAGCCTAAACTAAATCCTCTAATTGATTTAAGAATTCCATTTTTTTTTATGCAGTTACTTTCAGTTATAGTCTTATAGCCTTGCAAGTATTTGAATGTATCTTATCTAATACTGTATCTTATCTAATCAATGTGTCAGCTGCATCATACCTTGCATGTCCATATGTGCATGTGTTTGAAGACAAAAATAATGTTGTTGAGCAATACAATATTCAATTCTGAAAAACTAAACAACACTGAAAAACTAACCTCAACATACTCCACACCAATTTCGCTAAGATTATCAGGAATGTTATGTAATGAAAGCAAGTTGATAACTCCACCTCTCTCAGTTTCCACTAAACAAATTCAAACCCATAGCACAATTTCCACACAAAAAAATTCAAATTGATTATCACCATTTTAATATCTATTTAAAATAATATTGAAGATGTAACTCACTTCAAAAAATATTATCGTCAAAACACACTACTAAACTCAGTTACAAAGTTCCAAACCTAAGACTTATCTAAGCGTGTGCACAAACTCAATTACAGATACAAAAGAAACACAGCTAAAACAGCACATATTAAAATAATAAGCCAATAGTAAACTGTTGAAGTTACAAAAACCAACAACTATCACATAAAAAGCTGAATAAATCCCTCTAAAATTACAAAACAGTTGACATCACCATCTGTTGCAAATGCAATTCACAGAGTTCCATCTTTGGGGTAGCCCAAGACAACGAAGCCCCACATTCTACTACTGGTTATAACGTATCACAACACTTAATTCCAAGATACATTTTTCAATTTATGATACAGAAACGAAAATAACAATACAGAAAATTTCATCAACATATACTCAAACACTTTTTGCAAAAAATAGTAAATTAACCCAATACCACCTACTCAAATCAATAATGCATTCATAAAAGAAAATTCCCAAGTATATGTATAATGGTATTTTTTTTTAAGGATTGAAAAGAAGTGGAGCAACTATTATGACAAAGAATTCCATTAGCGTAATCATATTTATAATGAAAGTGGCAGAACACAAAGTGCTTTAGAAAATACCACACATAGATGGCTAAGAAAGTGACTCCACTTAGAAGCACTCTGCTTCATGGAATAGGATATTCTCCAATTACTAATTCTCATGGCCCTTCAAACCACCCATGGAAAAATGAATTTTATACTCAAATTGGAAACATCAGAAGAAGTAAAGGGAAATCCATAAAGCTGGATTGTTGGGGTCATCTATAAATATATATATATATATATATATATTCCATTGAGAGTGAAAGAAGACCAGCTATTTCAAGCATAACCTAATCTTTGAAACCTCAATAGTTCTTTTCATTGAAGTGAACTAATTCAAAGTAAATTAATTTGAAGTAAACAAAAGCAGATCAGATCCTAAGTCATAATTCTAACATCAAATTGATTGAAAGCAAGCATAAATGCAGACCAACCATAGACTACCACTAAACAAATTCAAACCCATAGCTCAGTTTCCACACAAAAAAAAAAATCAAATTGATTATTGTCAAAACACAGTACTAAACTCAGTTATAGAGTTCCAAACCCAAACTCAATCAATTACAGATACAAAGAGAAATGCAGCTAAAACTACAATTTAATCAACCCTAGAATACAAAAAAGAAATCAATGAAGCTAGGGTAAAAAATCTCAGAAAGGCTAAGAAAAAAAGCTAAACTAAAAGCTAAGAAATCCAAACTAAACGAATACCATACCTTTAACCCTACTACAAAAACTAAAATTTACTAAAATTAACAACAATTTATAGCATAATAACATATTACCAGTAAATTTTATTTATTTCAATCAACCTAAACAAATAAAGACGAATAAAATTATGGTATATAACACCAATAACCTAGAGGCCAGAGGCTAGAGGTTAGTTCGTGTTTTGTGTTTTTCAGGGAAAAGATGGAGAGGTTGAGAAAGAGTTGAAGAAGAAGCAGATATCTTCGATTTTGCACAGATTCAACATTAATCAAAACCAATTATCCAAATACCTAAATTAAAGAAAATCAAACCAAATCCAAATACCTAAATCTAAGATAACAAAAATTAAAATACCTGCACTGGTAGCGGCTTTGGCGGTATATGATGGTGATGGGAGGCTGGCACTTTTTGCCACTGAAGGAGTGAGAGAGTGCCCATGGGATATGGTTTAGGGGTTTTGAGAATTGAGAGAGGCAGAGGCTAGAGAGAACGGCAAAAGAGAGAAAGCGTATAAAACCTAAAATAAAAAAGAAAAACAAAATAGTGGTAGAATTGGGTTCCGGTTTATAAAACCTAAAATAAGAAAGGAAAATAAAATAGTGGTAGAATTGGGTTCCGGTTTTAAAAAGGTTTTATTATTATTATTATTATTATTTTAATATTGTGCTGATGTGGAAAATTATGGGAGCTTCAAAAGCTTTGGTTATATATATATATATATAGATATCATGAGAGTGTCTATATCAGAAATCTGAATCAAAGCCGAAAAAGAGAATTCTTTGAATGTTCACATAGTTACCTTTCCCAAAGGAACAACATGCCAATGGCCAAATTAATATATTTATATATCGATTCCAAGAATGCAAACATTCAAAAAAACTAAAAGAAAGTGGGCCATATAATTCAATCATAAAACTGCTCGTATGATATCAAAGTGAAGTATTACTACGTTACACGTAGTTGTAATTCTTATATCAGATATCAATAAACCTAGCAACATATGTTGGCGGTGTGCAACTCTAATACTTGGACTACAAATACAACCCAATGAGACCGAAATAACCATGGCCTTTACGAATCAAGTTAGACCCATAATTAAAACAAATATCAAGCCAATGCTTTCCGAATCAACAATCAATATATCACACATACTAATCACAAGCACCCGGTTTTATCGAACAGTAGTTCTAAAACAAAATTATACATTAAATTACTGCGGAATTTTCAAATACTAAGTAAATAATTTTCTTTAACTCTAAAACTCAATCATGTTATACTAGCATGATATTGAAGTAGGCTCTGATACCAATTGTTGGAAAATCTAGTTTTACATCTCATACAAAACAAGCAGCAGAAGCAACATGAGGATCTACTTCATTCATGAGAGATAACATACAACCTTGAATTCTAGAACAAAGAATAGAAAGCGTACCTTGATGTAGTGAAATTCAAAAACAAGAATTGAGAAGACCTTCAATCTTCATCCCAGTTCCACCTAGTGCCCAAGATGTGCGGTCTATCAATTAGTTCTTGCGTATGTTCTTGGTCAAGAGAGATCAAAAAGAAAATTGTTTTATCTTTGTAAGATTGAATTTTATCAACCATCTTGTTGGCTTTATTCTGTGCCAAATTTGCTTGTATTTTAGCAATTAGTAACCCTATATTTAAGTAGGAATCATGTGAGGGTAGTGAGTGAGAGAGTGTGAAGAAATGCTTAAGATTGTGCAAAGATGCAGAGACTCAAAGTTGGGACTCGTGGCTGACTCGGGACTAGCAAGCCACCAAAGCTGGCACACGTGTGAAGCATACAGGGGAGCTGAAGAGTCATGCCAGCTGTTGCACTATAGGACAAAAGTCCTAGGCTGGCTAGGCCGTTAGCTCGTGACTTGAACTCGCAACTCAATCCAGTCGCCAGACCACCCTGTTTGGTAAAAACTGACTCTTTGCATTTCTTTTTCAACCCACTCTATATAGACCCTTATACCAATGAAATATAGAGAGCTTCCAGATAGAATTTTGAGAGAGAAACCTTAGCGAAAAACAAGATTGATTCTTCAATAATCTTCACATAAAGACTCTTCAAATTCCTCTACTTGCTTCCTCTCCATTGTTACATCCTTGAGAGGTATATTACCAAAACCTTTTCTCACCATACCCATATCTGTGAGAAGGTCATTTGGTGTTTGGGAAATAGTTAAGAAGGGACCAATTTCATGTTGGTTGATGCTATGGTCAAGTAGCAGAATCCGGTAAGCTAAAGAAGAAATAGGTTTGGTGTAACCTCGTTGGAGTAGGAGCTTGGAGGGCTTAAGTACATTGGGTAAATTAGGCATGGAGGGTCTTCTGCTGTTCATGTATCTCAACTACATTCTTTAGTGAAATATTTACCGCTTGGAGGGCGGCGAAGAGGTTTTACGCCGAGGGCTTCAGTTTCCTCTTCAATAACATATCGTTGTGTTATTCTTGTGCTTGCATCTCTCTTCCCTTAATCTTTGCCATTTAATTTCTGCTGTGGATATGATTTTATTTGGTCTAGATTGTTTATCAATTATGTATTAAGTTTATGTTCTTATTTCACACATTAATTGTTTGATATTAAGCTTGAATTGATAATTTGTTAATTGGGAGTCTAAACGTTCATAGTGTTTTATACACTAATTGAACTTTCAATTGGTATCAGAGCAGGTTTACTTATATTGGTTTCATTATCTTAGTGTGATCCTTGACCTCAAATTGAGATGGACCGATCTCAATCTTTAAATGCTCCACCATATTTTGATAGTAGCAACTATGCCTTTTGGAAGGTGAGGATGAGAGAATTTTTGTGTTCTATAAATGAGACTGTTTGGGATGCTATTGAAATAGGTTAGACAAAGCCAGCGGTAGCCAAATCCACATGGGATAAGGTAGCCCTCGCGGCATCAAATGCAAATAGCAAAGCACTTAACGCAATTTTTTGTGGTGTGTCCCCAGATGAATTCCATCGGATTTCTCATATCACTGTTGCCAAGGAAGCATGGCAGATTTTGGAGACCACTTATGAGGGTACAAAGAAAGTTAAGGACACAAAACTATAGATGTTGACTACACGGTTTTAGGAGCTCAGGATGAGCTAGGATGAGTGCTTTGACTCTTTCTATAGTAAGCTAAATGAAGTGGTCATCGGCAAGTTTAACTTGGGAGAGAAAATGGAGGAATCGAAAGTTGTATGAAAAATTCTTCATTCATTGTTGGAGAGCTTCCGTGCAAAGGTGACTGCAATTGAGGAGAGCAAGGACCTTGATGAAATCAAAGTCTAAAAGCTGATTGGTTCTCTCCAAATGTATGAGCTTTCATTACCAAACCAAAGAAAGAGCAAATCATTGGCTCTTAAGATGATATATGAAAGGGTAGAAGCTTATGGTTCATCAGATGAGGATGTAGTCAAAAAGGATGTTGTCTACCTTGCAAAGAATTTCTGCAAATCTCTAAAGTTTAAGAACAATGAGAAATTTGGTGATAAAGGGAAATTCATGAGTTCCGGAAAGGAGAAGAAGGACTTCAAAAAGAGAGAAAGGAAGGAGTCCCAATCTACTCAAGGAGTCACTTATTTTGAGTGTAATGGACATGGCCATTTCAAAAAGGAATGTCCTAATAACCTGAGATCGAAGGGCAAGGCATATGCCACCATTCTTAATGACTCAGATTCCTCCACATCTGATTTGAAGGAAAGCTATGATGAAGAAGGGAATTTCTCAGCATTCATGACTGTTACTCATGTTGAGTCTTCAGAGGACTTGAATTTGCTTGTGGAAGAACTTGGAGGGCATAGTAATAAGGAATCCATTAGAATTGTAGAAGAATTAGATGCTAAAGAAAATGAAGGTACAGCTGGTCTTTAAGAGAACTACAATTCATTACTTGAGAAATCAAGAAAATATGCAAGGGTGGCCAAGGTAGCTATGAAAAAGATGAAGAAAGCTGAGGAGAACTATAAAAGTCTTCTAGTGAGATATAAGAAGGCCAAGTGTGAGATAGAGACGCTAAATGTCAAGCTAACCAAAGCTTACACCAAGGTGAAATTCTTTGAGCTTGAGGTAGTTCAAGCAAATGCCAAGGTAGAGCAAGTCTCCACAAAGAAGCTTGATGATGTCCTTTCCTCTCAAAAGACCTTCTCCGACAAAACCAGATTAGGATATACCAGAGAAAGTAGTTCAGCTGTGAACATCTCCAAAGAAGTGAAGTTTGTGAAGGCTAAAGAGCCGGTTGTAGTTGCCCCTACTGTTGAAAAGGCAAATGATGAGAAGAAGAAGAATGTGATTGACTAGTGGGTGTTGAATAAGCCTCGTAATCAATCTGTGGTCAGGTTTGAATCCAAAGCAAAATCTCTTCCACGATAGTAAAGAGGTCCTAGAGTGAACCATGTGTGTCATCACTGCGGACTTCAAGGGCACACCCAACCCAATCGTCATAAGCTGAGAGCATTGAGGAATGTAAGTGATCAAAGGACAAGAAGGCCAAGAAATGACAAGAGGACTTGGGCTGTTGAGTCATCAAGAGATTGAAATGGTGATCCCGGAATGATGGACATGATGAAGATGATTGGTGCATTCACCAACTGCTTGGAAAGTTTCACTAGAAGGTTTGAAAGTCCTAACTCTCATACCCTATCCTATAAGGATATCACCCCAAACGCACGTAACGTGTGGGTGATGATGCATAAGCATTACAATATGTCCATGCATTAATACTTCCTATATTCTGTGACTGTTGGCTTGTTTATTGATTATGTGAATTGGAAATTTTTTGTTTGTTTTTGCTTTCATTCATTTAAAATGTTTTTTTATTGTTGCTTTTGATCAATTTTTTCCTTCTTGTGTGTCAAAAAAAAAAAAAAAAACCACATAAAAAGTAGAAAATCAAAAAAGTTTGATTGACATTGTTGAGTTTTGTCTCAAAATATTTTTTACCTTGTACCTTTGTGCAAATGACTTTATGCGTCTACAAGCATAGCTTGTTCCCTATGCACTCATATCATTGTGGGAGAAATCTTGAAATCTATGTGACTATTGTAAATAGATCTTCAACCTTGCTATGAAAGATTAGTGAATGGTTTTATTGATCTTAAGACATGCATAAACTTGTGTCTATATATCTTCCCACTCTTTATTTTATTGTTTTTGCTAAGCTCACAAAATGTAAATCTACAAATGAAAAGAGATATTGAGTTGCAAAAGTCTGTCGCACATACTAATATTTGACTAGGAAAAAGGGAAAGCGACCAAAAATTAAAATTATATGATACCCAAAAAGCCAAAGGCTTACTCATCAAAGTAAAATATCCAAAATTCCAGGCATCGATCTCACAATGAGATATGTTGATTCATAAAGATCAAATGATATGTCAAACATGGAGCCAAATGAAAAACTTCAAAGATATTGTACTCAAGTCTATGTGAGAGGTCATATATGCATATTTCTATAATTGAGATGGGTTACATTATCTAGTGCTAGTTGTGTATATCTTGATTAAATTGATCATTGAAATTTCACATTAGACTAAGGACTATCTCATTTTTGATATCCACACACATCACACATCTATGTTCAATGAATGTCATATTCATTCGTGTGATTGTATTTGTTTAAATGTGTTTTCACATGTTCAATTTTTGTTGATCAATCACAAAAATATTTTTGAGTGTTTCAGTTGTTTTTGGAAAGTATTATGTTTTTACAAAAATTTGTCAAAAATTCAAAAACTACGTTGCCCTGTTCTGGTGACTCAGTCATGGGTTGAACCAGTCGCATGCCCTAGTTGCAAGCCCATACAAAGATTTTTTGTGACTCACTGGCGACTCATTGACGGGTAAATGCTTCAGGCACGAAAAAGATTTAGAATATTTTTGAAAAATCTAGTTTTTCATGCTTTTCGCGACTCAAGTTAGCGACTTATTTGCGGGTGGAAGATCCAGTCGTGAAGGGTACATGGAGATTTCCGCGACTCAGTTCGCAACTCTTTTGCAAGTGGAACTTCTAGTCACGAAAAACACTTAGAAATTTTTCAAAAGTTTTACCCTCAAGTGTTCTGGCGATTGGACCTGGCGACTTATATGAGACTTGATTCAGTCATGAAAATTGCATGTTTTGTGCAAAAATGGTCAGTTTTTAAACCTTTTTAGTTTTCCCTTGAACATTTCTAACTGTTCATCTTCTTCCTTACTTGAAACACTCTCAAACTCACCATGTCACTCTCAAACAAACCTCTATTTTTGCTTCATTTCAACCTCATATCTTCAAAAAAAGGGTATGGGTTTGCTCTCTCTCACTTCATATTTCATGTTTTGAGCTTTGTTTTCTTGGATTTGTGAGTCGTTATTGAGTTTTGTGATATCTATGGTTTCAGTTATGGGCTAGGTTCATGTTTGATGAGTTTAGGTGTTTGGGCTTGGTTGATCTTGCTTCTAGGATGCTAAATAAGGTTGCCTTCATGTTTAATTTCACTATTAGAGTTTGTAAACTAATCTATGTTTGTTGGCAAATCTCATACCCATGTTTATTGGTCTCATTGTCATATGACATTTGTTTTGATTTTTTTTTTTTGTGATATACTTTGTTTGTGAGTATTGTTGGGTTATAATGTTTTGACTTTTAGTTGCCATAGTTTCTTGATATCATGTTTGCTGCTTCTGCCTTGAGGATACTGTTTATGTTGGTTTAATCATATCATAATCATTAAGATATGTTTCATAGACATGTATTTTTTTGTTAAATGTGGTATACACTACTTCAATACAGCTGAGTATTGGTTGTTGAAGTTTGCACTTGGGAATGTGCCCTAGAGTGTTTTTGTTTGAGTTGTGCGTTGATAGGTTGTTCTATACCTTTCTGATTTGAGCTTTCTCATTTAACTTCTGACTTTGAACTGTGTCTAGATTGAGTGTTTTTGTGCAATATTTTTTTCACTAACTTGTTACTAATGGTTGTGTTCATCTATTATGCTCTGTTATTGTGGCCTTTTCTACTTGTTTACATATGGCCCTATCTCCTACAAAGAAGAAGACTCCTGCTAAGAAAGCTGACAAAAGGGTGAAAATGGACCATAACCTATTTAGGTTGGTTTAACACTTTGAGAGATATAGAGATTCTTTCTTTAGGGGAACCATCATTCAAAAAAGGTTTGTTGACTTAGGGGATTTGAAGAACACCTTCATTCCAGGTTGTTTTGAAGGTAGAGGATGAGATAAATTGTTGAGTGACCTACCTGCTGTTTGTGAGCCCTTAATCAGAGAATTCTATGCAAATGCTGTGATAAGGGAGGATGAATTGAGCTGTTGGGTTAGAAGAAAGGAATTCATTATAGATGCGCATGACATAGATGAGGTGCTAGGGCTTGAAGGCTTAGAGGACTTTGACTTCACCAACTACAAGAACAGGATGCTATCTATAGAAACTATCCAAAATTGCATTGGTGGACGAAGAAAGGGGAGAGGCCTCAACATTATAGCATTTCCAGCTGACATGAGGTGCCTAACCACCATCATGATGTTCAACTTGTACCCAGTGAGGAAGTTGACTACAATCAACAATGCTAGAGCTATCTTCCTCATGGAACTCAAGGAGAAAACCTTCATTGACATCAGCTCTCACATCTTTGACACTATTGTGGATGAGACTAAAACCACCTCTAGGCCTAAGCTGATCTTTCCTAGCCTTCCTGTAAGGCTTTTTAGAGCAAAAGGTGTTGAAATCCCTCAAGATATCAGCCACATGCCTACACCTTCAGCCATCAACAAGTTAACCATCATCAGGATACAAATCCGTCTTCCAAGTGATGAAGAGGAAGGTGACCAAGGTGAAGGTGACCAAATGGAGATTGAGACAGTGACTACAGGACAAACTTCAACACCTAGAAGCTAAGGCAAAAGGAGCAGAGCTTCAACCTCATCAGAGGTACCTCCTGATACATTCCAAATCATCCTAGAGAGGATTGATGGACTCAGAGAGGTCCAGAATGAGCATACTGATAGGATGGTAGCAATTCAGGATCAGATCAACATACTTTCAACCAAGTTTGACAACATCAACACCCAGCAGTGACCCTTTGGCCATTTCGATCAAAAAGGGGGAGAATTTTTGAGGGGCAGCTCTCAAAGGGGAGTGTCATTTTGAGGGGGAGCATGTCATAAATAGTGTTTTTCAGTTTTACTTTATGTTTCTTGTGGTATATGGTTTATGGGTTTGCTATGTTAAAACACTATGGTTAATGTTTTGGTTTGAAACTCATGGATTTGTTTTACTGTTAAAACACTTATGTTACTTTGGTTCGTTAATATTTAAAGTCATTTTTCAGTTAGGGTTTGTTTCCATGTGTTTTGTAGGCTTTTATGGTTTGTACCGTACTTATGCAGCCTTTATGTTTTATTGCCTAGTACTTCTAGCTAAATGTTATGCATTTTCTTTAAGTACTCTACTCTTGTGCCCTAATAGGATCTTATTCCTAGGTGCATATACTTTATATATTATGCATTGGTTGAGTGTTGGGCATGCAAGTGATTTGCATTGTGCTTATTGGGTTGTATGTACATATGTTCATTCCAATTGTGAATGTGCATTGTGGTCACTATTTTATAGTGATTACTTGTTTGGTCAAGTCATGGTTTATTTCTCATTCCATTTTATTTGATCGCATTATGCTTGCCTGATATGCATTACAAGTTTTTCTACATACAATGATCATATTGTGTTATTGTGTTTCAGGAGATTCTTGTTTATATGATTCAAGAGCTTATCAGATTTTAGAGTTAGGTGTGAGTGAGTTTTGTTCAACTATTCCCAACTCACATGTTAAGTCTAGAGTTTATTTTAGGGTTTTGTCATGGAATAGCCAAAGGGGGAGATTGTAAAGTTGAATTTTATCAACGATCTTGTCAGTTTTATTTCGTGCCAAATTTTTTTGCATTTTAGCAATTAGTAACCCTGTATTTAGGTGGGAATCATGTAAGGGTAATGAGTGAGAGAGTGTGAAGAAATGCTCAATATTGTGCAAAGATGCAGAGACTCGTGGCTGACTCGTGACTGGCAAGCCGCTAGAGTTGGCACATGTGTGAAGTATGTAGGAGAGTTGAAGAGTCATGAAAATTGTTGCACTACAGGACAAAAGTCCCAGGCTCACCAGGCCATTAGCTCGCGACTCAGTCTAGTCGCAAGGCCAAGTCACTAGACCACCCTGTTTGAGAAAAACTGACTCTTCGCATTCCTTTCTTAGCCCACTATATATAGACCGTTATACTCACGAAATATAGAGAGCTTCCAAAGAGAATTTTGAGCGAGAAACCCTAGAGAAAAATAAGATTGATTTATCCACAATCTTCACATTGAGACTCTTTAAATTCCTCTACTCTCTTCCTCTCCATTGTTACATCCTTGAGAGGTACATTACTAAAACCTTTTCTTACCATACCCATATCTGTGAGAAGGCCATTTGATGTTTGGAAAGCAGTTAATAAGGGACCAATTTCATATTGGTTGATACTATGGTCAAGTAGCGGAATTCAGTAAGCTAAAGAAGAAATAGGTTTGGCGTAATCTCGTTGGAGTAGAAGCTTGGAGGGCTTAGGTATATTGGGTAGATTAGGCATGGAGGGTCTTCTACTGTTCATATATCCCAACTATACTCTTTAGTGGATTATTTACCACTTGGAGGGCAGCAGAGAGGTTTTACGCCGAAGGATTCAATTTCCTTTTCGATAACACATTGTTGTGTTGTCCTTATGTTTGCATCTCTTTTCCCTTAATTTTTGCCATTTAATTCTTACTGAAGATGTGATTTTATTTGGTCTAGATTGTTTATCAATTCTCTATTAAGCTTATGTTCTTATTCTGCACATTAATTGTTTGATATTAACCTTGAATTGGTAATTTGTTAATTGGGGGTCTAAACGTTCATAGTATTTTATACACTAATTGAACTTTCAATCTTCTTTTAATCATACATATCTTTTAATTGCCAAGACAATTACTTTATTTAATGACTCTTATTAAATAAACAATTGATTATCTAAATAATTTAGCCTTTTGGGCTAGCCCAATTGGGCTTTAGTGTGTGGCTTGGGATGAGACCAGAAGGGACAAATAAGACTCTAGCTCCAATGGGCTTTAGACTTCCATCAACTCTTAACAAGCCAAAAGTTACCATTAATTATATAACAAGTACTACTATGAAAATATAATTACACTCTAAACCTTATTAATAAATTATATCCAAATACTCTAATATAATATCATTTGACCCTTCCATGAAACATCCATAATGAACAAAGTCATAATAAACTATCACTTTGTAAATCATTATTTTATTCCTTAAGTCCTCAATTTAATCTTTTAGTTATCCATCTTGAGAATATGTGTTCTTTCAAAACTACATGTAGTTACCCAATATACTAAGATTTTGACCATAAAATTAGATCTCACTTCTGATATATCAAAGCAACCTACATTTCATGATCAGGTTCATAATCCTTTCAAGATTGAGAGTCTATGAAAATAGAAATCGTGAGATGTATCATTCAGGTGATAGTTGTTAATTGAATAATTAATGTCACAGCGGTCCAGTTCAATGTGTTTTACACACTTAAGACACACCAACACATTAACTAAAAGTCTCCACTTCCATGATTAAGAAAAACCATCGTAGTTGACATGTTATACTCTACGCAAATGAAATACCCAATTTCATTATCGACTACAAACTACATTTTTGAGCTTAAAAGGAACTTGTGATTTATATCTTTTGCAACTAAATCACATACAATGCACATTTCAAGAACTTTATGATAATTTCTAATTAATTCATAAACAATTTAATTATTTATAACATGCCATTAAATTGGATTTTTGGGCACAAACCCTAACAAGAGCAACCAAGTACTAAGGCAATGCTATGAATTTTTTTTGCCACAAAGAATAATGTATTTTTAATTTGATGCCAGTAGGGGATTGTTTGTTGGCCCTCGATTAGCATGTACAATACATCTCTGGTAGTTTATTTTATGCTGGTTTTAAAACTAGACAAAATTGTACATGATTTTACGTTTGTGTTAATCTCCAAATTGATTTTGGTTTGAACCTATGTTTTGATTTGTTTTAAACTTAGTGCACAGTTGGTCTTAGAAAATTATAATTTAAATTTCACAACTTTTGTTGTTGTTTTAAGTTCTAATACTTTGCTAGACGTTTAAAAATAAAATAAAATTTGGGATCCTTTTGAGATCTTTGAATGTTGAAAGGTTACGATATTTATTTTATTTGAGTTTGAAATCTCAGTTGGGCCTTTTATCAACCTTATTTAATTAGGAGTATCTTCCTTTGTGTTATAATTGGTTGTGTGCTGAAGGATCCTTTGAGTCTAACGGTTAATGCTAAAAATGTTGATGTTATTAATAGCTTGGTGTTGTTTTATGACATCTAGTTGTGGGTATAATTTTGGAGACGATATTCTTTTAGCCCTCATTTGGGAGGAGGGAATAAGATGAAATAGAAAGTAATTAAAAGAATAATTTTAGAATATTATTCTCTTCCCTTGTTTGGGAGTTTTAATAGAGGGAATGGAAAATTCATTTCCTTATTTGGGAGTTTAAGTAAGAGAGAATGTAATGGGTAGAAGGGAACACGCATTACTCTTTATTCCTTTAAAACCTCAAATTTTCATTCCTCCTGAAATTGGAGAGAATGGGAGGGAATAGAATTAAATTTAAAGAATTTTTTACTAAAACTCCCAAAATACCCCTATATACTCAACTCTTTATTTTAAATTATGGGTCTAATAGTAATATTATTATAAAATGATATTATTCTATTTCCTCTATATTACTCCTAAACAAGATTACTTACATTCCATTCATTTTCACTCCTTTCCATTCCTTTATTCTAAAACATTTGATCAAGGTTAATTCCATTTCATTCTATTCTTTTCTATTCTTTTTCCTTACTAAAATACATTTTCATTCCCTTATGATTATTCCATTCCATTCCCTTGTAAACTCCCTAACCTAGATCTTCTTCGACATGTGTTTTACTTAGTTAATTTTAATAATGTTTTGGTTTAATCACTTTTAGTAGTGTATTAAAATGCTTTGATTGTGTTATGGTCCTTTGGATCACTTGTATACTTATTTAATATCCCTTTGGAATAGGTGCCTTGGGACAGTCAAGTTAGGCTTTAGGCCCTCGATTTGATTTTAGGGACCATTTTCTATCTATGAAGACAAGTTTAAAGGTACTTTGTGATGGACCTTGTTATTGATAAGGTTGATCATTGTGTTTCTAGGTTTCAAGATTCTTGGTGATGGACCTAGTGATTGGATTACTTGCTTAGGTGGTGGTGCCCAATGGAGGTAAAATTGGTTCGCCTTTCTAAGGTAAGTGGCTTCTTAATGGGATTTTAAAAAATGAATCATTATTACGATAAAGTATTTTATGGTTAAACTCATTTTGGAACATCATTCATGTTTTTCCTAAAATGTACTATGTGTACTATTATTGTTAATCATTTATGGAAAACGAATGAAGCATTGAAAGAGAATCATATTTCTTATTGCATATGGGGAAATGCATGATTTGTTAGCTTGAAAAAGATTTGCATCTTTGATTAAATTCTTGAGAATAAATTTTACGAATTTATTGTATTATTTGAAAGATTTAAAGAGGCTTTATCTTGACTTATGATATTTGGGAAAATTGATACAAAATCTTCTTGACAAGAAATGAGTTTAAAGGCTTTGAGAACCTTGTGAATATATTGGGTATTTCAAAGGTTTTTGTGAAACTACATTAAATTGAATTGTGTTTTGATTTAATGTAAATTATAAGCTCTTCATGTTTTTACCCTTGGGTTGTGATATGTGATTGCACAGTGATTATCTAGCTAGATACTATAGTCTGTGTGACATTGGTATCTTAGCACCCGTCTTTGTGATGGTTATTAGTTCCGGCTTTGAGTTGGCAGATGAGTTCCAGCTATGTTTCGGTGATGAGTTCCAGCTTTGTGTTGGAAGATTAGTTCTAGCTTTGTGTATGAGTTTCGGCTTTGTGTCAGTGAGGGTCATGTGGCCTTAGGTTGGATTTTATGGTTTTGGTACAGTGTTGTTGTTACTCATAGTATATAGTATGTAGTTTCGTGTTGAGATGTTTTGAGAAATATATATACTTATGTAGTTTTATTTTGAGATATTTTGAGAAATATATACTTATATAGTTTACGTTGAGATATTTTGAAGAAAATTTGTGCTATGTTGTTTCAAGCATTCTTGTCTTGCCATTAATGAAATAGATTTTCAAAAATCAAATTGAAATTCCCAAAGTATAACATGTTTTGTAAAATACCCATTATCCCAAAGCATTTCCCCCACCCCTATTAATTATGCTACTTACTGGACTTCAGCTCATCCCACTCTCTAACAATTTTACATATAAATTAACTACATGTTGGGCATGGAGCTTTACATGTAGTTAATTTATTGGTGGTGATTGAACTACTATATTAAATTGGAAGACTTGGGCTATAAATGGTAGGTGACTCAATCTTGCAAAGTTTAACGAGGTCATAATTAATTCTATTGTAGGTTGGGTACTTGAGGTTTGTTAGCCTTAGACATGGTAGGCCTAGCTTCAATATTGAGGTTGTGTATTCTAGAAGGGATTGTGGTTTTGTGTTATCCATTTCGAGATTTGAAATATATTCATGTATTATTTGGAGGCACATGATTTGAGTTATTGTTTGTAAATGTGTTATAGAGCTCTAACTTGTATTATGAAGATTTTAGTATGGTTTTTTATTCTTATCATGGGTAAAGGAAAAAAAAAAAAAAACTCCTATGTTCCCGCTCTTAATGGTTCTTCTCTCATGCTTTGGATCCTTTTGGGTTTGGGGCAAGATAGATCTATTAGTAAATAAGTTGGAGTACAAGGATTACAATATAGACCCTCAAAGCCTAGACTACCCTCTCTACTTAGGTCCTCTGAGTCTCAGCTACCATTGAGCTTCACTAAACCTTGTCTTTACTAACTTTTTAGATCCCGCAATTATCACCAATTGCATCCACCATAGAATGGAATGGCCCAATGCTTCCCAAAAGCTCCAAATCAAATCACAACACTCAGAATGAGTGCGGTTTGTGTTTGGGTTGAGAACATCTTAAGGGTATGGAATTAGAGAGGGAAGAGGGTGAGGAAAATTAAGAGAAATGTGTAGAGGATTGTAGGTTTGCAATCTCTAACTCTCAAATGGATTCTTTACAATTTTGTGGGTAATGTGGGCTTATATAATGTGGGTGAGGACATGAGGGAAGCATTTTAGAAATAGCCAAGTAGAGCATCTTGCGAGTCAGGTCGTGAGTTGGCCAAGTTGCGAGCCACTTACGAAATGCCCTTGACACTTGTGACCTTTGAACTTCCAGCATGTGCTCCACACGTGACCTTTCGCAAATTGCAGCACTCGTGTGCCAGTCATAAGACAAGTTACGATATGCACTGTCTTCACAGTTTTTCACCAAATTCTCTCACTGAACTCATTATATTGAATCCCACAAAAATACAAGAATGAAGGATTACAATAAAATTTGACACGAATTTAATGTCAACAAACAGAATTAAAAATCACAACTTTACATATACACTTCTATTTATAGGAAATTTCAAAGTTTTTGTCTAGTCTGATTAGCAAAAAAAATATAATTTTGATACATCTTACTAAAAGTGTCTTGTACACAAATAAGAATCTAAATAATTGTGATTATTTCATGGAAGAAGAAAAAAAAGATGTGAGAACATAAAGAATCTGGGACCATGAAAATGCTTGCCACTTTGTTCCAAACTTTTATGTTTTAAAAGGTGATGAATTATTTTATGTAAAAAAGGTAAAACAAAATCCGGCAGGACATATGATGGCTTGTTTGGTCCATGTTACAAGAAATGACTTTCCAAAAGTTTGAAAACTTAATTGAATTAATTAAAGTACAAAATTTGGTTATAAATTTAGTTGTAGCCTAAGGTTATAACTTCACTTAATATCTTTTTATTGGATGTGAATTTTGACAAATTCACCATTGGATTACATTTTTCTATATCCTTTATGTGTGCAAAAGTTATAGAAGATCGAAGTTCAATAACTATGTCATCAATCAATTATTTAAATTGTTAGTTTTTGTAGTCTAAAATTAAGCTTTTAAAGTATGTCCATGGATCATATGGTAAATAACACTACATTAACACAAAATTTAACATGTGTATTAAGAGTATAAACAATATGCAATCCGATAACTATATTTTCAAAATAGTAGACATATAAATTGTAAGGTTGAATTTATTCAACCATCTAATTGGCTTTATTCCGTGCCAAATTTGCTTGTAATTCAGCATTTAGTAACCCTGTATTTAGGTGGGTTTGATGTAAGGGTAGTGAGTGAGATAGAGTGAAGTTTGCTCAAGAGTGTGCAAGAAAACAGAGAGTTGCGGCTGGGACTCGCGGGTGACTCGCGGCTGCAAGCCGCCAGAAGCAGCACACGTGCCAAGCATGCTGGAAGATGAACAGTCATGCTAGCTGGAGCACTACAGGACAAAACAGGACAACTGGCCATACGGTTATCTCGCGACTGGATCTCGCGACTTAGTCAAGCCCCGAGGTCAAGCCGTGAGCCACCCCTGTTTTGTAAAAACCTAACGTTTCACATTCCTCTCCACTCCAGTATAAATAACCCTATTACCCACGATTGAAAGAGAGCTTCCAGAGAGAATTTTGAGAGAGAAACCCTAAAGAAAAACTAGATTGATTCACACACAATCTATACCTTAGAGACTCTTCAAATTCCTCAACTCTCTTCCTCTCCATTGTCAAATCCTTGAGAGGCATTATACCAAACCAGGTTCTCACCATCATCATCATTGTGAGACTGCTGTTTGGATTTCTGGGAAGCAGTTAGGAAGGAGCCAATCTTTATTGGTTGATGCTACGGTTTAGTAGCGGAATCCGGAAAGCTAGAAAAGAAAAAGGTTCGGCGCAACCTCGTTGGAGCAAGAAGCTTGGAGGGCTTAGGTGCACTGGGTAGATTAGGCTTGGAGGGTCTATTGCTGTCCTTGTATCCCAACTATATTTTCTAGTGGATTGATTACCGCTTGGAGGGCGGCGGAGAGGTTTTTCGCCGAGGGCTTCGGTTTCCTCTTCGATAACACATCACGTGTTGTCTTTGTGTTTGCATCTTCCTTCCTCTATATCTTTGCCTTTTATTTATCTGATGTGGATTTTAATCTGTTATGGCTTAGATAGTATCTAATCAATTTCGTATGATAGCATATGTTAAGTTTCCGCACACTAGTTGTTTGACATATTGCTTGAATTGATTAAGTTGTTATTTGGGTGTCTAAACGTTCAAAAGTGTTTTTGTACACGTTTTTGAACTTTCAATTGGTATCAGAGCGGGTACACTGATATTGGTTTCATTACCATTGTGTGATCCTTGACTCCCTTTTGAGATGGATAGGTCTCAATCCCTAAATGCACCTCCATATTTTGATGGTAGTAATTATGCTTTTTGGAAGGTTCGAATGAGAGCTTTTCTGTGTTCTATTGATGAATCCATTTGGGATGCTGTTGAGATTGGTTGGACCAAACCAGAGGCAGCCAAATCCACATGGGATAAGGCAGCACTTGCTGCATCTAATGCTAACAGTAAAGCACTCAATGCTATTTTCTGTGGTGTGTCTCCAGATGAATTTCACAGGATTTCTCATATTACCGTGGCCAAAGAAGCATGGGAGATTTTGGAAACTACCTATGAAGGCACGAAGAAAGTGAAAGACACCAAGTTACAAATGCTGACCACTTGGTTTGAGGAGCTCAAAATGAGTGAGGATGAGTCTTTTGACTCTTTCTATGGGAAGTTAAATGAAGTTGTTGTCAGCAAGTTCAACTTGGGGGAGAAAACGGAGGACTCGAAGATTGTAAGGAAGATCCTTCGATCATTGCCGGAAAGTTTTCGAGCTAAAGTGACAGCAATTGAAGAGAGCAAGGACCTCGATGACATCAAAGTGCAAGAGCTGGTTGGTTCTCTGCAGACTTATGAGATGTCGCTGCCCAATCAACGAAAGAGTAAATCTCTTGCTCTAAAGACCATTAATGAGAAGGTGGAAGATCAAGACTCATCGGGAGAAGATGTGGTTGACAAAGATGTTGCATACCTTGTCAAAAATTTCAAATAGTTTTTGAAATTCAAAAGTAATGGCAAATTTGATGATAAAAGAAAATTCCAAAGTTCTGGAAGGGAGAAAAGGGAATTCAAAAGGAAAGATGGAAAAGAATCCCAACCTACACAAGGTGTCACTTGTTTCGAATGTAACGGGCATGGACACTTCAAGAAGGAATGTCCGAATTATTTGAAATCGAAAGGTAAAGTGTATGCCACGACCTTGAGTGACTCGGATTCGTCTGACTCAGAATCTGAAGAGAGCTGTGATGGAGAGGGGAAATATTCGGCTTTTATGACTATTGCTCATGTTGAGTCGTCAGATGAACTGAATCTGCTTGTGCAAGACCTTGGAGAACATAGTGATGATGAATCACTAGGAATTGTTGAAGAGTCGGATGCTGAAGAAGATGGAAGCACAGCAAATCTTCAGGAGAATTACAACTCACTCTTGGAGAAGTCCGGGGAATACACAAGGGTGGCCAAGGCTGCTGTGAGAAAAATGAAGAAGGCTGAGGAGGACTACAAAAGTCTCCTAATCCGATATAGGGAGGCCAAATGTGAGATAGAAACTCTGAATGGAGAGTTGTCCGAAGCTTACACAAAAGTAAGATTTCTTGAGAGTGAGGTTGTGCAAGCAAATGCTAGAGTAGAGAGGGTCACCACCAAGAAGCTAGATGATGTTATCTCATCTCAAAAGAACTTTTCAGACAAATCCGGATTGGGATATACCGGAGGAGGTAGTTCGTCTGGAAATGTCAATAAAGAAGTGAAGTTTGTAAAGGCTAAAGATCCAGTTGTAACTAACCTTACTGGTGAGAAGCTCAAGGTGGAGGAGAAGAAGAATTTGGTGAACCAACGGATGTTAAACCCTCGCAATCAGTTTGTAGGAAGATCTGAATCTCGTGCCAAGTCACGTCCTCGACCACAAAGAGGTCCTAGAGGAACTTATGTGTGCCACTATTGCGGACTTCAAGGGCATACTCGACCAAATTGCCAAAAGCTGAGAGCAAAGAATAGTGCAACTCCTCAAAGGTCAGGAGGACCTAGAAATGATAGAAGAATTTGGGCTGGAGATCAATCTAGAGATCAGAATGGTGATCCCGGAATGATGAACGTGATGAAGATGATTGGTGCATTCACCAACTGCTTGGAAAGCTTCTCACGAAGGTTTGAAAGCCCTAACTCCCGTACCCAATCCTATAAGGAAATCACCCCAAACGCAAGTGACGTGAGGGTGAATAAGGGTACTCATGCATAAGCATTACAACATGTCCATGCATTAATACTTCCTATGCCTTGTGACTATGTTTGTTTGTTTTGCTTGCTATTTTTGCTGTTTAATTGTTTGCTTGTCTACTTGTGAATGTATTTAATTTCGTCGTATCAATCCTTTTGTTTATTGTGTCAAAAATCCAAAAACCACATAAAAAAATTAGAAAATCAAAAAGCTTGATTGACTTTGTTGAGTTTTGTCTCAAAACTTGTTTTGCCTTGTACCTTTGTGCTAATGACTTTGTGCATTTTCGAGCATTGCTTGTTTTCATGCACTTATATCACTGTGGGAAAAATTTTGAAATCTCTGTGATTGTTGTAAATAGATCTTCAAACTTGTCATGAATGATTAGTGAATGGTTTTGTTGATCTTGAGACTTGCATAGACTTGTGTCTATATATCTTCCCACTCTTTATTTTTGTTTTGTTAAAAAGAGCTCACCAAATGTAAATCTCCAAATGAAAAGAGATATTGAGCTGCAAAAGCCTGTCGCACATTCTAGTATTTGACTAGGAAAAAGGGTAAGCGACCATATATTGAAGTGAATGTTTATTCAAAAAGCCAAAGGCTTATTCGTTAAAGTGAAATATCATATATCACTCTCACAATAAGAGGTGATTGACTCAAAAGATCAAAAAGATCAATTGTTATAATTGAAAGTGGAGTCAAATGTAAAGCTCCAAATCATGTTATCAAGTTTTGTGGGAGGTCATATATACATATTTCTATAATTGAGATGGGTCACATGATCTAGTGCTAATTGTGTATGCCTTGGTTGAATTGATCATTGAAGCTTCACATTAGACGAAGGACTATCTCATTGTTGATATCCACACACAACACACAAGTTTATGTTCAATAAATGCCATATTCATTTGTGTGATTGTACTTGATGAAATGTATTTTCACATGCTCAATCTTTGTTAATTCAAGCACAAAAAGATTTTTGAGTGTTTTAGGTGTTTTTGGAAAGTATTTTGTTTGAAAAATCTGAAAATTTCAAAAATCCAGTTTTGCCCTGTTTTGGCGGCTCAGTCGCGGGTATGTCAAGTCGCGAGCCTCAGTCGCATCTTCGTTGGTCAGTTTTGGCGACTTGTTCGCGAGTGGAAGGTCCAGTCGCGAGGTTCACTCAGAGATTTTCGCGGCTCAACTCGCGACTTACTAGCGGGTAGACCTTCCAGTCGCGAAAAACACTTAGAAAAATTTTCAAAATTTTGTTCTTGAGTGCTTTGGCGGCTTGAGCTGGCGACTGTGTGGCGACTTAATCCAGTCGCGAAATTCGCGTGTTTGGCAGAAATAGGAGCAGTTTTAAAACTTGTTTAAGTTTTCCCTCGAATATTTGTGACTGTTGATCTTCTCCCTCCCAAACACTCTGTGCTCCCATTTCCAACCTCCATTGTTGCATACTTGTAGCTCAAAATCTTCAAGTCACAGGTATGGGTTTTCAGTTTTGCACTCTTTTCTACTTGATTTTGTGCTTTTCCCCTTGATTTTTCGCATATATTTGTGATTTAGAAATGGGTTTGTGTTTCGGATTTTGCTCCTTGTTCTTGCTTAGATTGCGAATGCTGCTGCTAGAATATGATTTGTTCTTAGTTGTTTCACTATTACTCTTCATTCTGTGCTTAGCTATGTGATTCTTTGATTTTAACTGAACTTTGAGCTGTTGAGTTGTTTCAAATAGTTCCTTTTTGGGCTGTGAGTTTAATATGCTAAATATGCCTGCTCTTTTGTGTTAATCTTTTGGTAGCATATGTGTGCTTCACAATACTGTTTATGTGACATGTCATTTTCCAGTTTTTGTCTCATTGACTTATAACTGCCTTTAAGTTAGTTTCTATATCTGATGCGTTTATGTGTATTTCCTATCTTAGGCTTGCTTTCCCATGTGATTGATCTAAGTAGCTTGTGTTTAAATGCTTCAAGTTCATTTGTATGGATGATATCTCTTTGATAATTACATGAGACTGACTTGTTTTACACATATATTGCTCTGTACTGTTGTGGCCTCTTCTGATTTATCACAGATGGCTCCCTCACCTCCTAAGAAGAAAACTCCTGCAAAGAAGGCTGACAAAAGGTTGAAAATGGATTCTAAGCTATTTAGGTCAGTTCATCATTTTGAGAGATACAGGGATAACTTCATGAGTGCAGGAATCATTCAAGAAAGATTTGTAGATTTGGAGGATTTGAGACAAACCTTTATCCCAAGTTGTTTTGAAGGAAGAGGATGGGAAAAACTTCTGAGTGATTTCCCTGTAGTGTGTGAACCCCTGATTAGGGAATTTTACTCAAATGCTGTGATAAAGGAGAATGAGTTAAGTTGCTGGGTTAGAGGTAAAGAATTCATTTTGGATGCTCATGTCATAGATGATGCATTAGGACTTGAAGGATTAGATGATGAGGAATTTATCAACTACAAGGATAGGAGTGTCTCCATTGAAACAGTCCAACAAAGAATAGGTGGGCAGAGAGAAGGAAAATGTTTGAATACCACTGCCTTTCCAGTGGACATGAGGTGTCTAACAATCATCATGATGTTTAACCTCTATCCCATTAAGAAGTTGACTACCATCAATTGTGCTAGAGCAGTCTTTCTGATGGATCTCAAAGAAAAGAACTTCATAGACATAAGTTCCCACATATATGACACCATTGTGGATGAGACAAGAACAACCTCTAGGCCAAAGTTGATCTTTCCCAGTTTGCTAATGAGGATTTTTAGAAGGAAGGGTGTTCCTATCCCACAAGACATCAGTCCCATGTCCACACCTTCTGCAATTAACAAGCTTACCTGCAAAAGGATAAGTGTTAGGCTTCCAGGAGAAGAAGATGAAGGTGATGAAGGAGAAGGTGTCCCAATGGAGACTGAAGCAGAGGTAGCAGGGCATGCATCAACCTCAACACCCAAGAGGAGTGGCAAAAGACCCAGAGCATCAACTTCTTCAGATACACCTCCAGATGCTTTCCAAATCATTCTGGAAAGACTTGATGGGATCAGAGAAGTCCAGACTGAGCACTCTGAGAGGATGAAAGCTATGCAGGATCAGATTGATGTTTTGTCTGCAAAACTTGACAGCTTCACCACTCAGCCTGAACACTGACCCTTTGGCCATTCCTGTCAAAAAGGGGGAGATGTTTTTGTTGATAATGACATTGATGATCGATTGAGAAGCAGAAAAGCAGCTCTTAAGGGGGAGCAGCCCTTAAGGGGGAGTAATGTGTTGAGGGGGAGTCATGTCAAACTCTAAGACTTTGTTTATATATATATTTCTGTTTTAAGTACTCTTAGTGGTTTTATGGGTTTGATACACTATGTTTTTGGTGTATTGTTTCTAACTCTTAACTTATACTCTTGGTTTAATGTTTAATATATTTTGATGATGTTATTCAGGATGTTTGTGTTTTGTACCCATGTGCTTGTGTAAGCTTTTAGGGTTTATGTCTTTTGCATAGTTTGTAGGCTTTATGCTATGTTGAAATCAGTACTTTAATCTAAATGGTATGCATTTTGGTTTATGTACTGTCACTCTTGTGCCCTTGTAGGATTGTTCCTAGATGCATATGCCTTGTGTGATATGCATTGGTTGAGTGTTGAGCATACAAGTGTCTTGCCTTGTGCTTGTTAACTTGTATGTCCTTGTGTTCATTCCAAGTGTGAATGAGCACTGTGATCACTACCTTGTGGTGTTCACTTGGTTGATCAAGCCATGGTTTGTTTCATAACTCCATCTTTGCTTGATCACATATTGCCTGTTTCATATGTATTTTATAATTTTTTGCTTACAATAATCATGGTGTATTGTTGTGTTTCAGGAGTATTATGTTCATATGATTCAAGTGCTTCACAACTTCTAGAGTTAGGTGTGAGTGAGTTTTGTTCAACTGTTCCCAACTCACATGTTAAGTCTAGAGTCTATTTTAGGGTTTTGTCACGGAATAGCCAAAGGGGGAGATTGTAAGGTTGAATTTATTCAACCATCTAATTGGCTTTATTCCGTGCCAAATTTGCTTGTAATTCAGCATTTAGTAACCCTGTATTTAGGTGGGTTTGATGTAAGGGTAATGAGTGAGATAGAGTGAAGTTTGCTCAAGAGTGTGCAAGAAAACAGAGAGTCGCGACTGGGACTCGCGGGTGACTCGCGGCTGCAAGCCGCCAGAAGCAGCACACGTGCCAAGCATGCTGGAAGATGAACAGTCATGCTAGCTGGAGCACTACAGGACAAAACAGGACAACTGGCCATACGGTTATCTCGCAATTGGATCTCGCGACTTAGTCAAGCCCCGAGGTCAAGCCGTGAGCCACCCCTGTTTTGTAAAAACCTGACGTTTCACATTCCTCTCCATTCCAGTATAAATACCCCTATTACCCACGATTGAAAGAGAGCTTCCAGAGAGAATTTTGAGAGAGAAACCCTAAAGAAAAACTAGATTGATTCACACACAATCTATACCTTAGAGACTCTTCAAATTCCTCAACTCTCTTCCTCTCCATTGTTAAATCCTTGAGAGGCATTATACCAAACCAGGTTCTCACCATCATCATCATTGTGAGACTGCTGTTTGGATTTCTGGGAAGCAGTTAGGAAGGAACCAATCTTCATTGGTTGATGCTACGGTCTAGTAGCGGAATCCGGGAAGCTAGAAAAGAAAAAGGTTCGGCGCAACCTCGTTGGAGCAAGAAGCTTGGAGGGCTTAGGTGCACTGGGTAGATTAGGCTTGGAGGGTCTATTGCTGTCCTTGTATCCCAACTATATTTTCTAGTGGATTGATTACCGCTTGGAGGGCGGCGGAGAGGTTTTTCGCCGAGGGCTTCGGTTTCCTCTTCGATAACACATCGCGTGTTGTCTTTGTGTTTGCATCTTCCTTCCTCTATTCTTTGCCTTTTATTTATCTGTTGTGGATTTTAATCTGTTATGACTTAGATAGTATCTAATCAATTTCGTATGATAGCATATGTTAAGTTTCCGCACACTAGTTGTTTGACATATTGCTTGAATTGATTAAGTTGTTATTTGGGGGTCTAAACGTTCAAAAGTGTTTTTGTACACGTTTTTGAACTTTCATAAATCAATCAATATCAATCAATCATCAATATATATAAAAGTAGAGACCTAATGCGGGAAAGTATGAGGTTCTGCCAAGTGACACCTTTCTTTGGCATAATCTCTCTATCTTCCACATTAAACTCTATCAATAAGTGCATTCAGCCAAAACACAAAAAAAAAAAAAAAAAAAAAAAAAAAAAAAAACTCTATCATTAAGGCTTATGTTTTCCCTTCATGCCTCTTAGCATATTTGGTGCAATTACATAGTAACACAAACCCATGTCTCTTTTCACCTCTTGCTATTCTCTTACTTCTGTCTCTTCTCTTTCCTGCACATTTGGTCATGTTATGCATGTGGTTTTGTCTCAACCTTAAGGAATGAGTGCAGAAGATGAAAAGCACTCAAATCCACCATGGACATTCTCTCCATGCTTAGAAAAACTTATCTTTCACTCTCAAGCTTTGTTAAACTTTTTCTTTTTTTGGATACTGTAAGTGCTTCACTCGTGCCTATTTTCTCTTTAATTTTAATGTATTTAATTTGATGGTATGCCAAATCGTGAGAAGCAATGAAGCATAGATGGAGCTCTAGAATTATATAAATATTATATTATTGTTGTTTAAGTGTGTCTTTGCCTCTTTGGCATTATTTGTGCACTGATGTTTGTCTCTCCAATTCTTATGGTTTTTATACTAAAGGTTTATTTTTGGTTTTATATGTTTTTGGGTGTCTAACAAAAAACTAGAAAAAATCTCTAATTCTAATGTTTGACATGAAAACAAACTTCTTTTACATATTAGAAGCCCCAATTTTGTCTTGAAATGCTTCTTTAGCAACTTGAGAAAAGGGCTATGTCTATCGCTTAGTGGAATAGTGGATGAAAACCAACGTCAAGATCAATGAAGCTAGGTAATTGTTTTTTGCTCATATAATTCAAATTCTTCAATTTTTTAGACATTATTTTTTGTTGTTTTATTGTTTGATCGTAACTTCACAAGGTTAGAATATGTTTTTATGTGTACCTTCAATTGTAATAGATTTTATGATTTGACTATAGAAGAAAAAAATCCTTTGCTTGGCTGATGAGGAAGTTTGAGGAATAAGAATTGAAGCTTTTACCTTTTTCTATTGTGTATTCTTTAGGGTATTGATCAACCAAATTGGACATATAATTGTAAACAATTAAAATTTATTAGGTTTTAAATCTATATTTTCTTTCACACCCCCCTATATTCTCATATAGAATAATGAGAAACCTGTGAAATTTTTATAAGAAGATACTGATTTCAAGCATTCATTTGCCCAAATATTTACATAGAAAGTAGCACCTCAGCTTTCTTCCTCAATGATCTGTTTGCTTCTACTAGCATATGTTCTTGAACCAAAATGAAGGGCAGTATGCATCGAAAGCGTACGGCATGGAAGCATATAAATAATTCACATATTTTAGACACATGCTCTATTTTAAAGAGTTCTTATCTCTAATGTGGCACTTGAGGAAGTCTTAAAATTATGAACCTAACAAAATAAAGAGTTCTTATCTTTTAAATTTTAATAAGTTCTTATCTCTAATGTGGCATTTGAGGATAACAAGTCATTCATTGTGGCATTGAGTTGTAAAGGGAGAGCAATTTGAATTTGGAGAAAGCAAAACTAACAACAATTGTCTAGGCTATTAATTTTGAAATTGAGATATGTGTAAGATATATCATCTTAGAGGGAGATTTAGAATATGTTATTGACAAGTTTCGATCCAAGGAGAGAGATAATTCATGACTAGGAGCACTGGTAGAGGCAACAATATTAAGAAAAAGTATTAGGCCTAGTCATAAAGATAATTTTATATAAAATAAATATAGTTTTAAATTTTTAATAAAATATTTTAAAGTAAATTGATACAGTACCAGTGCATCGCATGGGACATCAACTAGTTTTTTTAATAGCATCGACCATTGTTGAAACAAAGAATATATAAAAGTAAAAATAAAAAATAAAAAATAAATAAAAAAACTAATTAATCGATCACTGGGAGAAGATAAGTATAAGAAGATATTCTGGAGAGACATGTGAAGCTCATGCTCATGTTGGCACATTAGTGTGAGAGTGAGTAGAAGTGAAGTTCAATTTGTGAACTTATGGGACTCTTCTAAAATATATGTTAAATAAAATATAAGCAACCCCTCCTTAAATTCAAAAAAAAAAAAAAAAGTTTGAAGTTTTATATTAACTTTGTCGTGATGAGCTTCCATCTCTATATGACAAAACCCCAACCATTTTTCGAGTCATTTTCTTCAGAAACTTTCACAGATCTTTCTATAGAAGTGAGGAAACATATTTCGTGATTGCAGTTTAAGTGCCAATTAATCTTTTTCAAATTAAAAGTGAGGTAAAAAGACTATTTAAATGATTAGGGATTTTTAATTTTTTGTTTTGAATAGGCTTTCTGTTTAATAATTTGTTAGTTTGTTGTTGTTTGGTCTACTCTTTTTTTTTTTTTTTTTTTAGGGTTATTTTTGTTATTATTTGGGTTAATTTTTATTTTTGTAATTTAAATTTTTTTTAAGGGGTTAAGGATTATGTTTTAGGGCCCGAATTAATTTTGGAGTAATGTTATGCCGACAACATTTACACAAAAAGTCTTATAAGACAAGCTATTTTTATTGGGAAAAAAAATAATGTTAGTATTGGGTATAAATTAGACTTAGCAAAAGCTTACCACAAAAGATTTCTTGTAAAATTATTATGAAAATTATGGATGTAGCATTACAGCTTTTTCTTTTTTTTTACCTGAATTTTTATAATTCTCAAGTTAGAGTGTTCAACATTTTTATTAGCATAGTCAAAATAGGTTAGTTTAGTGTGTGTGGATATACACACGCTAGTGTTTGTTACACATTAATTGTTGTGTGTAACAAGCAGTGTGCAGTGTTCACTAATCATTACTCTTATAGAAAAACTTGTGCTCATTGTTTTAGCTTTTTTAAGTTACAATTAGAAGTCATGACGTGCCCAACATCTTTTAGGCCAAAAGGTTACTCAACATCAATGTGATTATTAACCCAAGTTATTAGCTATTTACTATGGTTTTCAAATGTTGCATCAACTAATTTTGAACAATAACAACAAATATTAGTCTAAAGAACATTATAAAAAATAAAAATAAAAAAAACAAAAAAAAACCTAGATAATAACAAGATTAGACCAAACAACATCAAATGAACAAAATATTCAACAAAAAATAATTTTCTAAAAAAAGCTCAATTATTTTAGATTTGTAATTCATTCAAACCATCCCATGAAAATAATGTCTAATTTTATTTTCCTAAAAAATGAATAAAAAAGATTGTATGATCATCAGTTTTCTTTGGTGGCATCCACAGCTTTGCTCTGAACCTATCTATTCAAAAGCAACATCTTTACTTTTCTCAGCGACTTGACCCGCACTAGCAATTAATATCATTCGTTGTTCTCTTCATCTCTGTCTCTCTCTCTCTCTCCATTTTTCTCTTGTACTCTATCATCATTTTAGACTCTTTATCACTTATTACTCTTACCATAGGATTTTCAATTCTCATTTTATCTCTTATCAGTTTTCTTTTTTTACATTTTCATTTTTTTAGAAAAAATAAATTGTTAAATTCAAATGCTTGCGTCTTTTTTTTTTGTTAATATATTTATGTTCTATTTTGTTAGATTTTTTATATAATTAGGTTTCTTATAGACTACCCTAGAAAAAATTATTAGTAAGAGGTATTTGCTTGTATTGTTATACAGTAATGGAAATGAATTATGACCAAAAGAGTAGCAAAATATCTTTCCAAAAGCTAATCGAATCTAGTACTATATTATTCTATACAAATAAATGTCAAGATATATATATATATATATATATATATATATATTTTAAAGTTTAAGAATAAAGATTTTCTCACACCCTCCATAAACCTTTTTTTTTTCTTTAAGCAAACCCATAAATTTTTATTAAAAGGAAAAAAAATAACTTTTTGTAATGATTTCTTCAGACCACTTTTAACTAATCACGTACAACTTAAAAGCACTTCTTCATGGAATTAAAGTTGATAGATACAAACTGACGCCAACCATATCCTCTAAGCGCTTGGAAGTTTTGGCAATGGGATTGGTCTTGCCAGATTTCGAGAACCCATCATCGCATGTCTGGTAGTTGGTCTGGGCGGCCGAGAGGTAGCAATTCAGGCTATCCAGGTCATGGGTCGGGAGGACTTTCAAGGCGTCTTTGGCGTTGTCAATGGAACTCTTAAAGTTCCTTATGCAGTCATCTATTTCAGTGGACTTGGTTTGCTTTTGAGCCAACACCTCTGCAACTTTGCTCTCGTAAACCAACTTGTGAATGGATGCAATCAAGGCACTAGGAGGGTCAGTCCGATTGTGGACAATTGCATTACAGACGAGCTTATTTTGAGCACTGTCGCAAAGGCCAGCACCATGAGCGTGGCTAGAGAGGAGAATGACGGCTGTTGCTAAAAAGACATGAGAGAAAACGGTGTAGTCCTTGAAAACCATGGTTTTTGTTAGATTTAATAACTACAAGGCTTTCCCTGTTGTTGGTGTTCAGTGAAAGACGACTTATGATATAGGTGAGATGTTATTTATACAAATTTCAAAAGACTATTTATAAAAGAGAAGTAATTTTAGTAGTAGGTTTAAATTAGAACCAATAATAATTAACCGCCAATAATTTGTTGTGAAAATATTGTAGATATAATATTGTTATTTTTTTGGTATTTTTTGTTTTTTTTGTTTTAGCTGTGGGAAATTATTATTATTATTTTTTTAATTTTTTATATAGCAAAGTGTTTGACAAGAAACAACCTTAAATTTTTTATTTTTTACGAATTGAGGGGATAAGAGGGGTAAATTTGTTCAAAACAAAATTGGAAAAATCCTAATATGGAAACATCTTGCACTATCTCAGTATTTTCTGCATAAATTTTTTACACAAATGTCTGATTGACTAGATTCTTGCTACTATAGAAAGAAGATTTGAAGATATAAAATTTTTTAGTTTACCACAAATTCATAAAAAAAAAAAAAAAAAAAGGTTTTGTATGCTAGACATAGTCTAGAATCTACAGTGAACAAAAACTCCAAAAATTAAGGGATGCACTTCCTAAATTTGAGGAATTTTCTCCTTTTCTTTGGAGGAGGCTTAAGTTATAAAGGAGGAAAAACCCTAGAACGTTTTTCATTTTTTATTTTATTTCTTTTATACATTTTGCATTGTTTTATAAATTTCTTTTGCATAATTATATGTGACTAAATCTCTAGCTAGGGTTAGAGGTGAAGCCAAATATTTTTATCATGTGTTCTTAGGATTATCTATGTACTTTTCATAGATTGAAGATTGAATTTATAGATTTATTTAATATTTGGAATCATTGCATGCTGAAAAGTTTTTAATCTTTAATATTATTTTTATATATATCGAATGCATGAACTCCTTTATTCAATACAGTTTGAGAATATATTGAATACTTAATCTCCCCTATAACATGTCAATTGAATTGTTTGCTCAATCACTCATATCAATCTACTTTACATGCTATTGGTATATTTTTGTTATTTTTTCTTCCAATTAGGCAAGTTGGCTCTCTACACTAATAAAGTTATGTAGATACCGTATTTTGTTTGTCCTCGATTTGCATGTCAAACCCCGAAAATTCAAAAAAATATTAACTTTTCTCCATAGAGCTGTGTAAACACCTAGATTGACTTGGCGCAATCCATTTAGGCATCAAAGTACTCGAAGTGCCTTTTTAAGTCAAATTGATTAAAATGCCCCTAGTTAACTCTAGGTTAACTAAAAGTCAAAGATGGTCAAAATCACTCCAAAACCACTTTTTTCATGTTTTTACATCAAACTTGAGCTACTCGGAAATTTTTGTCAATTTTGACCAAGTTTGACTTGCATCGACTTCGAGGGCCCTAGAAACTCTAATTTTGATCAGACTATTAGAACAAGTTGAAACTAGCACCGTTGCAAAGATTATTAAATTTCATATCCAACAACTATTCATGGCTTGCGATTGGAGTTAAAGTAGTTGAGATATCTTGAAAACCACATTAGGCATATTAGCACGTTTCCCAAGACCATAACTTTTGATCAAATTATTGGAATTTCATTTTATTTAGTGTTCTAGAAACTAGACATCCATACCTTTCTAGGGGCACCAAGATCAACTCAATCAGAGTGTGGGAAGACCTTCAAATATGCAATCGAAGTCGAACAAGGAAAGACAAAATCGCTAATGTCATTGTACCTGAACCAACACACCTTAAAGGGCCGTCGGGTTAACTCGACGCAGCTTAAAGGTGCCTCAGAAGCCGAAAGGTATTTTTTTTCATTATGAATACCCCCTGACCCTATAGATTTCACGAAAAAATGAAAATTTTGAAGTTGGACCATTTTTTTGGACAAATTCTCTCTCTTTTCATCTTTAAATTCTCTCCCAAACACACCAAAAAACCTTTGACTTTCCTTTTTTCCCAACAATCAAGAGGTAGTGTTCTTGTACTCTTTTTCCTCTCCTTCGTCTTTGCACCTTGGATTTGAGGTTTTAGGGGTGTAGATTTAGCTTTTTAGCTACTATCTACACCCATTTATTTTATTGCTTTATAACATGCTTTATTGCTTTCCATAGTATATCTTGTAAAGTTGTGATTTACAACTATGTTTTAGTGTTGGCTTATTCCATGGCAAAAAATGTTGTAATTGCTTTAATTTTATTCCTTGTATTTTGTGGGATTTTATTACATTGGGTTTAGTATTAAGTTGGTGAAGACTCAAACTTAATTGAAGATCAGTGCATTTGCAACTAGCTCGTGAGAAGTTCACGAGAAGGTTCTTGCGAAAATGGCATGTGAGGAGCATATGACTGGAAGCTGAAGAGTCATGACAGGCTGTCGTTTTCACAAGTGTCTCGTGAGTAAGGCCTTCCCACGAGGTAGTTTCGAAACATTCTGCTTGGAGGATTTTTGTGTGACTTTCTTACCCTTCACCCATACTATATATATCCTCATTACCCACAAATGTAGAGGAGGCCATTCAGAGAGAAAAACCCTTGATAGGTTTTCTACAACACATACACCCATCTTTTAAAGAGAGAGCTACTTATCCTTAGTAAGAAATTATTGTAGCCTCTTCTCCTTCCCTTTCCCATTGACATACCTTGAGAGGAGATTTGTACCCAAACATAACTCACACCTTTTCAGAGTGTAGAGAGTGTTTTGGAGCTTGGGAAGCCTTGGGAATTTGCCAAAAGAAGCTGGTGAGGCTTAGCGGATGCAATCGAGCGTATTGCGGGATCCGGAAAGTTAGACAAGACACAATTCTGAGAAACCTTATTGGAGTAGGAGACTGGAGGGCTTAGGTACATTGAGTAGATTAGGCATGGAGGGTCTCTTACTATTCGTGTATCCCAACTTACTATCTAGTGGATCATTACTACTTGAAGGGTGGTAGAAAGGTTTTTCACCGAATTCTTCGGTTTCCTTTTCGATAACACATCGGCATGTTATCTTATATTTGCATTCTCTCTTCCCTTACTCTTGTGCTTTACTTTTATTGTTTGTTGTTCATGTTTATGCACTAGAGTAGTATCGATTTATTGCACTTCATTTACTCTTGTTTCTACACTTAGATAAGTTAAAGTAAAAGCAATCTAACCGTAATTTTTAATTGGGAGTCTAAACAAGCTCTTGTGTTTTTAACACATTATCAAGCATTCATATCTCTTGCTTTATCTTGCTTCCTAGCATGCCTTATAGCTTTTCTAGCATGTCCCCTTGCTTTCTAACATGTTTTATCACTTTGGTGATGTTGGCCTAGACTTCTTGGGCGAGGATATGTCTAAATGCATTGTTTGTGCTTAGATCTTTATGTTAAGTGCTTTATACCTATTTTCCATGCTTGTATTTGGATCTACTTGTTTCCAAGCTCCTTGCCATATTTATATGTTTAGATCTACATGTCTGATGCTATGCCTTATGTTTGGCTTTGCCTTTATCTCTCTTGTTACACCGCTTTCTTGTGCTTTGGCTCTTAGGTAGGATGTGGATCTAGATCTTGTGGTCTAGGCCTACATCCATAAACCTACGCCTACAATAAAGGGTTTGGATCCTTTCCTTTATGCATATATATGCTTGCTTGCTTTTATGCTTTAGATCCATGTTTGTTTGACTAGATTTAGGCTCTCATCATTCTTTGTTCCCTCTGTGGGTTTGTGCTTATTGGTCTTTAGGGCCACCTGTTTGTTTGGTTGCATCCATCCCTCTTGTGGCTTGTTTGGATGTAACCATTTTTGAGAACACATCTCCATGATGTTGGTTTGCTCAATGCAATACCCTTCTCCACTCTGTGTGATGATATACTTGCCTTGCTTGCTTTGTGCCATCTCTCTCTCTCTTTCACTTTTTCTCATCTACTCTATCATCTTTTTAGACTCTTTATTACTTTATTACTCTTATCATAGGATTTTCAATTTACAATTTATCTCTTATCGGTTGTTTTTTACTTTTTCATTTTTAGAAGAAATAAATTGTTAAATTCACATATTTGTGTCTTTTTGTTTTATGTCCATATATTCAAGTTCTATTTTATTAGATTTTGTATATAACTAGGTTTCTTATGGACTATCCTAGAAAAAATTATTATCCTAGAAAACATTATTAGTAAGAGGTATGTGCTTGTATTATTATACAGTAAAGGAAAGAAATCATGACGAAAAGAGTAGCAAAAAAATATTTCGTAAACCTAATCCATCTAGTACTTTATTATTCTATACAGATAAATGTCAAGATATATATATATATATATATTTTTTTTTTAAGTTTAAGAATAAAAGATTTTCTCATATCATAATGGTACAAGAAAGAGCTATACAAGACACAAATAAAACAAATATGGCCTCCCCCATCAACTTTATTTTTTCTTTGAGCAAACCCATAAATTCATATTAAAAATAAAAAATAAAAATAAAAATAAAAAACTTTTTTATTACAATTTCTTCAGAGAACTTTTAACCACTCACATACAACTACCAAGCTCTTCTTCATTTAACTAAGTTTATTAGATACAAACCGACGCCAACAATATCCTCTAAGAACTTAGTAGTTTTGCCAATGGGATTGGTCTTGCCCCGAAACCCTTCATCGCATACGAAGTAGTTATTCTGGGCGGCTGTGATGTAGTTTTTCAGGACAGCCAGGTCACCCTTATCGAGGCCTTTCAAGGCACCTTTGGCGAATTCAATGGACCTGTCAAACTCCGTTATGCATTTAAAAATGTTAGAGGAATTGCCTTGCTTTTGAGCGACCACCTTTCCAACTTTGGTCTGGTTAACCAATTTGTGAATGAATGCAACCACGGCTTCACGAGGGTCAGTCCGTTGATAGACAATTGAATTACAGACAGCCTTATTTGGAGCATTGTCGCATAGGCCAGAGCCATGAGCAGGGCCAGCGAGGAGGATGACGGCTGTCGCTAAAAAGACACAAGAGAAAAAGGTCAAGTCCTTGAAAACCATGGTTTTTATTAGATTAAATAACTACAAGGCTTTCTCTATTGTTGAGGTTTAGGGAAAGATGACTTATAAATTCATCACAGGTTGCTAAATGTTATTAACGGAGGGGTAAAAAAGTAATTTTAGTAGTAGGTTCAAATTACAACCAATAACAACTAACCACCTATAATTTATTGTGAACATGTTGTTGACATAGCATTGTCATTTTATATATATATATATATATATATATCTTTTTTTTTTCCCTACAGCGAAGTGTTTGACTAGAAACCACCTTAACTTTCTTATTTTTTACGAATTGAGAGGATAAGAGGGGTTGGTTTGTGAGGTTTACCATAATTAGAGAAAACATTTCGGGTGTGTTTTTAGCTTTTTTAAGGAACAAATTGAAGTAACAAGCTAGTCATATTTTGTTTCAAATAGTTACTCAACATCATTGTGATTATTAACACAAGTTAGCTATCTTTAGAGGACTTTAAAATAGGTGGTGATAAGGATTTTGATGAGCTATTCTAAGATTTTACAGTTGAAGATCAAATAATTTTTTGATGGAAGAACTATTTTTGAACAATATGGGCTGTAACCCTTTTTTTTTCTTAATTCAAATTTTTGTCCCACTATTTGTGTTCTATTTTATACTCCATTAATCATTATTTATTATGTATTCATTTGACTTTTCTTATAAAATAACCAAAGTTAAAAATGAAAAATAATAATAATAATCAACCACATGGCAAGTTATGATTAGTGGAACCCAAAAATTACCAAAAAGAATTTGTGTTCCACTTATCTAGAATGCACCTAACTAGATTACATAAAGAAAATGTCAAAAATGATAAATTTAAAATGCATAGGACTCTACAAAATATTAAATTTTAACATCTACATCTTCTTGTTTTAGGAGTTTAAACCACATAGAGGAAGCATAAACTTCCTAGTCCCTACACGAGCTCCTTTCCTTCTCTTATCAAAAAGCTTATGATAATTGCTTAAGTTTTCACTATTATCTTAGTTTTGATACACAATATCGCATCCATTTTATTCTTAATTACAAGTAAATACGTGAGTTTGAAAGATTTCTCCGAAATATAATAATTATGCATATTTTTCTCTTGTATGATATTAAAACTAGTTAGCCACTCATGCAAACATGTAGCCAAATGAATCCAAGGGTCAAGATCAGTAGAGACTTGGTTTTTGAAGCATTAAATAAGTAAAAAACTCATGATAATAAAAAAGGGAAGATTCAAATTCATTCAAACCAAAATTGGAAAAATCTACTATGGAAACATTCTGCACTGTCTTAGTATTTTTCACATAAATTCTTGCACAAATGTCTGATTAACCTGATTCTTGTTGCTATAGAAAGAAGATTTGAAGATCTAAAACTTTGTAGTTTAGCATGAAGTCATAAAAAAAAATAAATAAATAAATAAATAAAAAACTCCGAAAATTAAGGGATTCAATTCCTATATTTGAGGAATTTCCTCCTATTCTTTGGAGGAGGCTTAAGTAATAGAGGAGGAAAAACCCTAGAACATTCTTCATTTTTTGTATTATTTATTTTATATTTTTTAGCATTGTTTTTATGGATTTCTTTTGAATAACTATGTGTGGCTAAATCACTAACTAGGGTTAGAGGTGAAACCAAATACTTTTATCATGAGTTCTTAGGATTATCTATGTGCTTTTCATAGATTAATGGTTGAAATTGGAGATTGATTTACTATTTGGAATCAATGCATGTTAACAAGTTTTTAAGCTTTAATATTATTTTTATATATTTCGAATGCTTGAACTCCTTGATTCGATATGATTTGAGAATATATTGAATACTTAATCTCCCTATAACATGTTGATTGAATTATTTGCTCAATCATTCATATTCAAACTACTTTACATGCCATTTGAGTATTTTTGTTGTTTTTTCTTCCAATTAGGTGAGTTGGCTTTCTACCCTGACTGAGTTAACTATAATTCAAGTTCATATGATAAATATATTAGGTAGATCTTTGAATTCCTAACATTTTTCTCGATTAGTTACTCTCAAATTTATTTTTCTATTTTAATTGTAGTTTTAATATTATCTTGCTCAATCTTTGGGTGTAAAAACAACAAACAACAATTTTTATTTTCTAGTTAATAATAGAGGCTTTTACATTAGTGTCAATCATTCCCTATGGATAGACCTCTGACTCACTGAGATGTTATTACTTGTGAAAAATCTACACTTTGGTTTGCATTATGCTAGGTTGTAAAAGTTTAGAACAATTGGCAAATCGTGAACACAAACTTGTCTAGATATAGATCTTAGAGTCTATAGGTATTATTAGACAATGCTCAAGGTGATTCAAGCCAAGATTCAAGAACATACAAGTTGTAGAAAGAAGAATTCAAAAACTACCTGTTTCGATCGATCAAAAAACAAGCTTGACCGATCGAAACACGTATTTGCAAAATAGCAGATCAAGCTCATCAAGGATTAGGGTTTCAGATCTACTTCTCCTAGTATATAAAGGAAACCCTAAGCACATTTTTATAAGAATTTTCAGAAAGATTAGAGTGCATCTTGTGCCTCTTTTGTAGATTTAGGATCTTGTATCAAAAAGCCTTCTAAAGTCTTCTACCGATGTTATTCCTTGAAGAATCTCAAGATCTAGTGTTGCAGAAGTTGTTGCATAAAAGATCAATGTCTAAGGAGATCCAAAACCTTTGAGTGGAGTCTCAAAGTCACAAGTGGGGGTGCTTGTGTTGCAAAGGCCTAATAGAGAAGGAGTCTGTGGATTCAGAGCTTGCACATGGTTGTCTCAGTAAGTTCTACATGTGGTAGCAATAGGATGTTAGTGGTCTAAGTCTTATTGTAAACTTTGATTCTCTATAGTGGATTTGCTTTTTACCTTGAGGATAGCTAGGTTAAATCCTCCCTAAGTTTTTTACCGATTTGGTTTTCCTAGGTGATCATATCATTGTGTTTTTTATATTTCCACCGCTTTTGACCTAGATCTAAATAATAAACATAAGTATCCACTTGGTTAATTAATTAAGTTAAACAATCTAGTTTACAGGGATCTATAAACTAACAAGTGGTATCAAAGTGGGTTAACTCTTGATTTAGGTTATTATAACAAGAGTTGATCCTTGATTCCTGTTATCATGGATAATTTTAAGTGTCTTACTATTTTTTATTATGATAATTTGAATAAAAAGGGCACTGTTAGGACATATGTGAATGATGTTAGAAACATATGTCAATATGGAATTAACTAATCGTTTGACAAAATGCATTTTACTTACGCACTTTACTTGTAATTGGGTAGATCTATGATGCATTTAATGCTTCGAGAAACAAGAGTTCAAATCAGTATTAAAGCCATGCAAATCTGTCCAAGAAACAAGTGAAGAAATGTTGGATTTTGAAGCTCAATAGTTAGCTCAATAGATAGCATCTATCGAGGTTTAAAAGGCAATTTAGCCCAACGTTCGATAGTTGCTTAATAGATATCCTATTTATTGAGATTTATGAAAATCAGATTTTCAGAACCCACAGAGAGAAGGGTCAAACGAGAAAATGGAAGCGCCGTTAAAGCTTTAACTTAAATAGGCAGCGATAGAGGGGAGAGGTCCACTAGTGGTTTGATTTTCATCCAATCCGTGTATACATGTTTGGGCTTTCTTTTCTCACAACTCTAAATATATATATGGATTATTTTAAGGGCCGTCACAACTGATGCAAGTGAGTATAATTTGATGCAAAGGTTTTTAATAAGCATATTGTGACTGGAGACAATTTGTCCTAGTTCATATTTATCTTCAAGAAGCTACTGCATTTGTACGTCGTAGGGTTTTGTAACCAAGGAGTTTTGTGATCTTCATCATATTGATGAACTAAAGAACTTTGCAGCCAACATCCTTCTCAAGTTGGTGGTTAGTCACGTACTTGGATCCGTGTATTGAATGGTTAGTCACGTTTTGGGAGCCATGCATTGAAAATGAGAGATTGTCACTACAGAACAATTCCAATTGGATATTGGGGTAAGGGTTCAACTCTAGGTTGGTATAAGGTACTAAAATTCCTTTACTTATAACCGCTTGTTGTGATAATAGTAAATTCTTGGGAGTGGTGACCTTAAAATCACCCGGTGGGGTTTTTGCCATGTAGGTTTTCTCCATTCGTAAACAAATCACCATGTCAACTTTATTTTCCATTGTATATTAACTTAGTTAGTGATTTGTTTGTGCTGCCACACGTATTGCATGTTAATTAACTTAATTAATTCACTTGGCTAATTAATTGGTTAATTTATTACAAGGGGTCAATACATTCTTAGCCTATCAGACACTATTGTTTCAGTTGATCTTTTTGAGGGTTGTGAAAGGAATTTGTAGGATTTCAATCTTTCTCAGAAAATTGGTGTAATCCCTCAAACACACTCTGCTTCTCATGGATTTTTACCTACAAAGCCAAAGACTCGTGCTACATGGGTGAGAAAAGACTTACAAAGCTAAAGACTCGTGCTTAATTCTTTCAATTGTTTGTGGACATGTTTTGTTTCTGTTTTTGGTTGTTTTGCTTTTAGGTTGTTTTTTATTTTATTTTTAGAAAAATCCAAAAACATTGAAAATTTTCAAAAAGACAAAAATATTTTATTTTGTGTCTAGTTTTATTTTTCTTGAGGATTACATGAATTATGATATCTCTCTCTTGATTTAGAACATGCTTGACATTGGGGAGAAACTTGAATAGTATGTATTATATAAGTGCTAAGCTATTTCTGATTTTTTGTGAGTATGTACTAGTTTGTACATGTACTCAAGGGTTAATTAAGAAATTGATATTTCTTGTTTGTGTACCCTCTATAGCTTAGTTAAGCACAGTCGTGCATTGCATTTGCATTTTTAATCATTTAGCATAGTGTGTGCTTTTAGTTTTGGTCATTAATTTTTTTTTTTTTTTGAAACCAAAAAGATTTTTATTTCTTCTGTATTACACATCATGAATATGTAATTGAGGTTGGCCTATTATCTTTGCATAACATGCTTGTGTATCTTATTTTAGCTATGTAGTGCATGTTTGAGTGAGTTGTTTATAGTTTTGATCACATGATCTTGATTTTGAAGTCATATATTTTTAATTGTAAGGACCAAAAAAATCCTAAGAGAAAGGTATAAATAACCATCTCACCACTGTTTACTAGCTAATCATGAACACCTTAGTGCATATCGTAAGATTTTGTGCTCAAGAAAGTATAGCACATGCACAAAAGGAAAATAAGGTGTAGCCATAAAATAAAAATAAAAAACAAAGAAAGAAAAAAAATATAATAAAATGCAAAGAAATAAAAATGGTGTCTACATTATAAGGCTAAAATAAATAAATAAATGCATGATTGCAAGCTTGTTTTCTAGGAGATGTGGGAGTTATATTATGTAACTCTTTAAGTGATAATCACTTTCAAACTTATGTGATGAATAATGTAGAAATTGTGATTGATTATTATCTACTTATCACCTCACATGTATATCATGCTTTTACTAGTCACACACTTTACAAGTTATTCTTTGCTAAACTTAGTACATGAAATTATGTATGAATTTGGTTTGGTCATCCAAGATTATGTTTTCTATGGTATTTGGTGCAAAATATGTTTGGATTGGAAAAAATTGTATTTTTGATGATTAAAAACTTTGTTTTGAAGTTCTAGGTTGAAAACTCATGTTTTCAAAAAACATTTAAACTCATTCTCATCCATTTCATTCATTAAATTAATTGGGTTGAGTTGTTTCTGTATAATCTTTTGTAATTTTTCAAAAAATTCAAATTTCCAGAATTTAGATCGATCGAATGTGTTTTTTGACTGATTGAAAATCTCTTGATTTTTAATCATTGCTCTTTGCCTGACTCAATTGGTATTCGATCAATACTCGACCGTTTGAAACTGAAAATTTTTTAGCTTTTAAGTTTTTGACCAAATTTTCAATTTCTATGTTTGGGATTTAAATGTATTGCATTGTTTTCTGTATCCATCTTACAATTTTGTAGTCATATCTCTCATTTTTTTCACACATAACATGCATACACTTTGCTAAATTGGGTACTCAACTTGATCTAAAAATTGATTGATTATTTTTTTAGTTATGTACTTTTTAGTATATGCTATTTTTATGTGTGAACTACAAAAAATATTTTTCTTAAGAGATATGATAGATAATAATGTGCAAATATTTTCTCTACTCATGCATTTGTTTATGGGTCACATAGTGTCGAGTTTGTATTTATTGAAAGAGAGAATATTTGTGTTCATGTGTAACCTCAATTTTTTTTTTTTTTTAAGTTAGGTTTGTGTGTTTTTATTTTTCCCCACCTTCTAAACTTTCCCCAAAACAGTGTTTTCCCAAAACTTGTTTTGTTTTTCCTATTTTTATAGGGGCAGAAAAGTTTTTTTTAACCTTTGCTCTTTATAGGGGGAGCTGCTTCTATTCTCTATAGAGATGGATTCATTTGTTTCCTTGATTTTCAATTTTCTCTTGACTTTTGTTGCGTATGTTTTCTGTTTACTCTTTGTTTGAGTTGTCTTTGTCAATACGTGACAAAAAGGGGGAGAAAGAGATGAAATGTGGGAATCTTGTTTAAAAAGGTTTTTAAAAATGTTTTGTTTAGAAGGAGATAAAATTGTTTTTGAAAGGGTGAGAATATAAAAACTTTTTGATGTATCTAACTTAAGGGAAGAGTTAGTTTACTTTTGTTTTTATATTTGTGTTTCATATTATTGTTTATATGTCTTTCTTTCCACACATGTGGTGATGTGTTTTTTGGAGTGTTTTTAGGAAAGACAGGTATATTATGATCAAGACCTTCTACCTCTTATTACAACTTCTAGGTTAGGAGTCTTAGATTGGGATTTGTGTTTTATTTGGGCATTGTATTGTATTGGGTTGTTCTTGTATTTGAGTGTTTCATATTGTATGTAAGTTTTGTCACCAATTGCCAAAGAGGGAGTTTGCTAGGTTCTAAAAGTTTAGAACGATTGGCTAATCGTGAACACAAACTTGTTTAGATATTGATCTTATAGTCTATAAGTATTATTAGACAATGCTCAAGGTGATTCAAGTTAAGATTCAAGAACATACAAGCTGTAGAAAGAAGAATTCAAAAACTGTCTGGTTTGATTAATCGAAGAATAGGCTTGACCGGTCAAAACATGTATTTGCAGAATTTTAAGTCAACCCAAATAGTGATTCAAGCCCATTAAGGATTAGGGTTTCAGATCTACTTCTCCTAGTATATAAAGGAAACCCTAAGCATGTCTTTATAAAGCTTTTCAGAGATATTAGAATGCATCTTGTGCCTTTTTTGTAGTTCTAGGGTTTTGTACCTAAAAGCTCTCTAGAGTCTTCTACCAGTGTTAATCCTTGAAGAATCTCAAGATCCAGTGTTGTAGAAGTTGCTACATACAAGATCAACGTCTAAAGAGATCCAAAACCTTTGAGTTGAGTCTCAAAGTCACAAGTAAGGGTGCTTGTGTTGCAAAGGCCTAATAGAGAAGGAGTCCGTAGATTCAGAGCTTGCACCTGGTCATGTCAATAAGTTCTACATGTGGTACCAATAGGATGTTAGTGGTCTAAGTTTTATTGTAAGCTTCGATTCTCTACAGTGAATTTGCTTTTTACCTTAAGGATAGTTAGGTTAAATCCTCCCCAGGTTTTTTACCTGTTTGGTTTTCTTGGGTGATTATATCATTGTGTTTTTTATATTTCCGCTGCTTTACATATATAATTTACGTTTGTTTGACGTATATCTAAATAATAAACCTAAGTATTTACTTGGTTAATTAATTAGGTTAAACAATCTAGTTTATAGGAATCTAAAAACTAACACATTATTTTAATCACAAGTTTTTGGCACCATTGCTGGGAAATGTGTCTTGAACACTTTGTTTTAATTTTTGTTATTTGTAGTGGTTTGCTAGATTTTGGTTTAGATTAGTTGTTTTCATTTTTTTTTTTTTTTTAGGTACTTATTCATGTCAAGGAGCACAGTTTAGGAAGGTTCATCAATTTTGTAGAACACTTATAAAATTAAAATCTTCAACAAAACTTTTGAGGCAATTTGTTCCAATTTGTTTGAAGTTGCGAATTTAATTGTGTATGTACATTTGGCAAAGTAACCATACAAAACATCTTTATAGAACAGAATTGGTGCATTTTATTGTTGAGTTACCTAACCCTGATACAAAATTTTTTATAACTTTTCAACCATGTTCGATGATGAGAATAGAATATCTAAGGGGATAATGAGTACTATAATGGCCCACCTATCCAATCCCTTAAAGATCATTTGTGATAGGCCAAGAATGTATTGACCCCTTGTGATAAATTAACTAATTAATTTAGCCAAGTGAATTAATTAAATTCATTAACATGCAATAAGCGTGGTAGCACAAACAAATCACCAAGTTAAATGCAGTGGAAAATAAAGTTGACATGGTGATTGGTTTATGAATAGAGAAAACCTCCAAGGCAAAAACTCCACCAAGTGATTTTAATGTCACCACTCTAGAGAATCCACTATTATCACAACAAGTGGTTACAAGTAAAGGAATCTCAGTACCTTATACCAACCTATAGTTGAACCCTTACCCTAATACAGAATTGGACTTGTTCTGTAGTGACAGTCTCTCCTTTTCAATGTACGGCTCCCAGTACGTGACTATCCAATCGATGCACGGATCCAAGTACATGACTAACCACTAACTTGAGAAGGATGTTGGCTGCAAAATTCTTCAATTCATCAATACAATGAAGATCACGAAGCTCCTTGGTTGCAAAACCCTACAGCATACAAACACAACAGCTTCTTGAAGAGAAAAATGAGCTAGGGCATATGTCTCCAATCACAATATGCTTGTGAAAAACTTTTGCATTAAATTGCATTAGCTATGGCGACCCTTAAAATAATCCTTATATATGTTTAGGATTGTGAGAAAAGAAAGTCTAAACAAATATACACGGATTGGTATGAAATCAAACTTGAAAAATCGATTTTTGTAAATCTCAATAGATAGGTTATCTATCGAGTAGCTGTTGAGCATCGAGCTAAGTTTGCCTTTTAAACTTCGATAGATGCTATCTATCGAGCTAGCTGTCGAGCTTTAAAATCCAGTACTTCTTTACTTGCTTCTTGGATAGATTTGCGTGGTTTTAACACTTGGACTTGAACTCTTGTTCCTTGAACTATTAAACACATCCTAGATCTATTTAATTACAAGTAAAGTTCATTTTATCAAAGGATTAGCCAATTCTGAATGATATACGTTCCTAACATGATTCACATATGTCCTAACAATCTCCCCCTTTTGCAATCCGGGACAAAACCATAACAAACAAATGAACATATGAGAGAAGTCATAAATCACTCAACTCATACTCACTTGTTGAATACAATAAAATCTATCCTAATACAAACTCTTGAAAAACTTTGCAAGAAGAGAGTTCATGGCAAGAAAGACTTTAACAACCTATATTTCTGGAACACTTTAAAATGAGGTACAAAATAATTGAATCCATGCATATTAGAGTAAAACTGCTATATGATCACGGAGGGACAAGTGACCAAGATGCCACAAAGTGACGGAAAAGTCCGATAGCACGACTTGACCTTCCGAATGAATGCCACGTCTGGAAAAGTTCTCCAAGAAGTCCTTACGGGCCTTCTCATCATGGAACAGAACGTGAGAGGGTGTAGAATCAGAAGTAGATGCCCCAGAATGAAAAGGGTTCTGAGACGGAGTAGGCTTATGTTTAAGTGCCATAGATCAACTAACCAAAAGAAAGAGAGAGAGTGACAAGCAGAATATAGATCAATATCAATAAGATTAAAAAATGGAACGTATGCATGAACATGTGACATGCAAAAGTAAAAACATCATGAGCTCAGCCTAATCCAATTCTACCAACACACATGATTTCAACATAGTACACACACATCTAAAATGCATGAATCATTGTTAAAATGCAAATGTGATGCAATGCATGAATATTTAAGATCATCTAAACAAAACCTAACCCAAAAATTTGCAAAAACCTCATCAATTTTGAAAAGCCCCAAAATTAAATAAATAAATAACCAAAAACCTAGATCTATATGAATGAAATGCAATAAAAAGATGGAAAACAAGATCTTACCTATGAAGGGAAGAACAATATAGGCCGAAAGATGAGTGGGAAAGAGGTTTAGAGTGAGAGAAGTGTGTTTGGGGAGGTGAGAAGTCAGAACCAATCGAGAGAGAACGAGAAAACTAAGAGAAAAATCACACTAAGGATTTATATAGGAAGCCACGATTCTCGATAGATTGAAAGCTGTTAAGAGGTGTCGAGATTTAAATTTTGACAGATGGAGCTGTTGAGGAGCTATTGAGAGGTATCCATAGCAAAGTGACCTCGATGGATCGAGAAGCTATCAAGCATCTATCGAGCATATAGAAACTTCCTTGATGGATTGAGAAGCTATTGAGAAGCTATCGAGACAAATTCTCAGAAACTTTAATGGATCGAAAATGTGATAACAGCTATTGATAAAGGGAGATCGAGATGCTCAATAGATAGCCTAGCTGTCGAGAGGTATCAAGAAGCTATCGAGATTGCTCTAAAACAGTTTTTCAAATAAGAGAAAAACACTAATATGAATGCAATCAAGTATGCTACTCAACCAAAGATCCAAACAACATTTTAGGCTCTCAAAAATATCTCTCAACAAGAAAATTTTAAGTATCTATCAAGAATATAGAAACTTCCTCGATGGATCGAGAAGTTGTTGAAAACCAATCAAGGCAAATTCTCAGAAACTTCAATGGATCAAAAATGCAATAATAGCTATCAAGAAAGGAAGATTAAGAGGCTTGATAGATAGCCTAGCTATCGAAAGGTATGAGAAGCTATCAAGATTGCTCAAAAATAGTTTTTCAAAGAAGAGAAAAACACAGATATGAATGCAATCAAGCATGCTATTCAACCAAAGATCCAAACCATATTTTAAGCTCTCAAAAACATCTCTCAACAAGAAAATGTCAAGCATTTAGATCTAAAACACACACACACAAAACAAGTCTAGCCAATTTTATATTTCAAAAACAATTCAGGATAGTTTAATGAGCATACACATGTAAGCCAAATCACATTGTACCTGCACATGTATCAAGAGTATTGCGTGTTGTGTGTGAAAAATATCGCAAGATTACATAAGTATCTGCATGTTATGATAATTTGAGATATGAGAAAATCACTTTAACTCACACACAATCATAATTGCTTGATAGGGACTATCACTTTCGAGATACAACCTATAACTCTCACATCTCCTAGAAGACACACTTGCAATCATATATAAAGCATTTTGATTATTTTTGTTTTTATTTTTCTTTGCATATTTTCTTTTGTTAAGCATATCATGCATGGGCATATGAGAGAGAAAAAAGAAATGCCCAGTGATGTTAAGCTTTTGACACTGCATTTTTGCCATGCCAAAGCATACAGATGTCATTTCATGATTGGTGGGCAATAGTGGTGAGATATTTATTTATGTCTTTCTCTTAGGATTTTCTAATCCTTCCCGTCAAAAAGAGTAATACGAGTGTTAAATACAAGAGATTACTTAGCCTTACTCATCACAAACATGAGCCACAAAGCTCACTTACTTAGTTATGCATAGAAATGCTCATCTAAGTTACAAAAGATACAAAGTTTAGAGAACTTTATTTCAATGTGCATCCAAGGTACACAAGTACCAATGTACACAAAACACACTGTTTTTGTATTATTCTTATTTTTCAAATTTTTTTATATTTTTTTAATGAAAACAAAATAAAAAATAAGTAAAATAGAAATAAATAAAAAAACTGAAAATAAACAAACAAAAATAAGTTAAACAAAGTAAAGCATAAAATTAGACCGACTCAAAACAAGAAAGAAAAACACACAAATAATGCATGCTTAAAAACAAGAAGGGAAGAGAGAGAAAAAGTAACTAAATCACTTAGAGCCTTTTTCTTTCCACACCATGGAAGAACCTTTCCATCTGATGTACCCTTGATTTGGCGGTGAAGGGGAAGAATTGAAACCGTTCAAGTTCGAAAGGAACATGAGGACTTTGAGTAGATCTCCAAGAGAAGCAAAAGAGGATGGAAACTGATTCTAGTTTCTTGATGAGGTCATACTGTTGCTCTGTTGAGTGGCTAACCACTTACAGCAATTAGGTCGAGTATGTCCAGTTGCTCCACAGTGATGGTAGAGATGCTACTTCTTCTATTTAGACTTTTGAGTATTGCCCTTCTTAGCCCTAGGGTTTTTAGTCTCTTTCTTATCAAGCTTAGGGGATTCTCCTATGATAGATTTACCCTCATCTATGTTCTCACTAGCTAAAGTAGTTTTAACATCACTGTTCTCAGATTCAACATTATTAGCAAGTGAAACAAAAATAGTAGTACTAGTAGAAGCAATACTAGGAGAAGAGAAATCATACCCTAAACTAGTTTGATCAAAAGCATATTTTTGAAGGCTAAGCACCTCGTCAAGCTTTGCACTTGAAATCCTCTCTAATTGAGCTCTGACTTGGTACAACTCTGCCTCAAGCTTCCTGGTTTTCTCAGCCAAGAAATTGTTCTCAAAACGCAGTGCTCTGATAGTCTGATTGGCTTCATCAAACATTGTGGAGATTTCTTCTCCTTCAAGCTCCACATCAATGAGCTTCTTGGTGGTTAACTTATACAACTTCTCATACTTTTCCAAGACCTTGTATAATTTTGCATAGGCTGTGTGGATGTCATCTTGCTCATCCATCTTTTCAAACTTAGACTTTACCAAGTCCTCTTCTTCATCCAATTCTTCAATAATCCCCTCAGTAGGATTTACAATGGCAGTGAAGGCATTCAACATTCCATTATCCTCATTGTCTGAATCATCCTAGGTTTCGTGTCACTCAAAGGCGTAGCAAAGGCCTTGCTTTTCCTAATGGTCTTGAGATAAGTTAGGAACTCTTGTTTCATGTGTCTGAAGCCTTGACACCCAAAGCACTTTGGTCCTAAGGGAACAATGTATTGATTGCCATCCCTAGCATCCTTCTTCCCTTTTTCATGGCTCTTGAACTGAGATAAACTAGACTGCTTGCGATCTTTGTCAAATCCTTTAACATTAGCATTCTTCACAAACTTTTTGAATTGTCTTGTAATATAGGATTTCATTTTAGAATCCTCATCTTCTGAAGACTCATTTGTGTCGCTGCTTTTGGCCTTTAGTATTATGCTCTTACCCTTACTAGATTTCCCAATCCTTGTCAAACCCAACTCATAAGTCTACAGATTGCCAACCAACTCTGTGAAAGGAATTTTTTCAATATCTTTTGTTTCCTCAATTATGGTGATCTTGGCATGAAATCTCTTAGGTATAAATCTGAGCACCTTTCTAACAATCTTGGGTTTAGGAATGGTTTCTGTTAGGTTCAAAGACTTTAGGTTTAAATGTATTAGAACTTCATTTTGTAATGTTGGCAAACCATAATCGAAACGTTTAGTCTTGTTTTAAACTTGCTCAAAGTATGTTTATGTGTAAAGTTGGAATCGAGTATACTGTAGGATATACTATGTAAATTTTCCTAGCTCGATCGATCGAGTATTAGACTCGATTGATTGAAGCTTGTGCAGATTGTTTTTCTGTAGAATTTTCCAACTCAGCCCAAGCCCATTTGACATGTAGATTTTTATGTTTTGCCTTAAGTATAAAAGGAAAAACCCTAGTCTCATTTTGTTGTTGTTGGTTATGCTGTGTATATGAATCTCTTGTGAGATCTAGAGGTGTTTGCCTTCAAATATACTTAGGATAATCAAGAATCAAGATTATGTCAAGAGCTTCATGATCAGTTCGATTGCTGCATAAAGAGCTTAAAGATACACAAGTGAGAGTACTTGTGCTTGCTGTGAATCCAAGAGAGAAGTAGTCTGTGGACTCGGAGCTGTCACATGGTCGTGGGAGTAAATTTCCTATTCGAGGTGCACTAGGATGTTAGTGGTTTAAGTCGCTATTGTGTAAACTTCAATTCTCTATAGTGGATCTGTTTTACCATGAGGATAGCTAGGTTAAATCCTCCCCAGGTTTTTTATCGGTTTGGTTTTCTTAGGTTATCATATCTTTGTGTTATTTATTTTTCACACTTTACAATAACATGATATATTTGTGTTAACTTAGATTTGAATAATTTGACTAAGTAATCACTTGGCTAATTAACTAGGTTAATCTGGTTGTGTTTTAAGGGGTCTAAAAACGTACAAGTGGTATCAGAGTGGGTTAGCTCTATTTTTTTTTTAAATCCTTTGATCTAAGAGTTGATCCTTGACCCCTGTTGTCATGGAACACGGTCACTCTCTTGTGATCCAATCTCACGTTAATGGGAACAACTATGCTTATTGGAGAGTAAGGATGAAAGCATTCCTGAAATCTATTGATGAGAGAGTTTGGAACTCTGCTAAATACGAATGGGAGAAGCCCACTACTCCAATTAGTGAGTGGTAAACTTCTCTAAAAGAAGAAGCCGTTTTTAATAGCAAAGTTATGAATGCTATATTTAATGCTATTTTTATGGAAGAATTTAAGAGAACCTCAAATGTTGAGGTTGCTCACCCTACACGGAATATTCTCCAAACTATGCATGAAGGCACAAAGGCAATTAAGATCAATAAGTTTCAGCAGTTAACAAATAGATTTGACAGCATTAGGATGTCTAATAATGAAAGTTCTGATGAATTCTATGCTAAGCTTAATGATATTGTTAATTCTGCTTATTATCTAGGTAAAATCTATGATCAACCTAAAGTTGTTAGGAAGATTCTTAGATCTTTGACTGAGAACTTTAGACCCAAAGTGACTGCCATCACTGAAAGTAGGGATGTGGACTCCATCCCTGTTGATGAACTTATAGGATCTCTTCAGTCCTATGAATTGGACCTATCTAAGACAAGCAAATCCAAATCAATGGCTCTTAAGTCTATTGATGATGTTGATGTAAATGGATTTGATGATAAGCTCTCTGCTACAGAGATTGCTTACCTTGCCAAGAAGTTTAGAAATTTTCTTTAAAACAATAACAGAAAGGGAAGAGGTAAACACAATGCTAAACCTAGAAATTTTAGGAGAAATAATCCCACTAAGGTAAACAACACTGAAAAACCTAAAGAGAAAGTTGGTCAAACCTCTAATAATTCTATGGGTCAACAATGTTTTGGTTGTCAAGGGTATGGTCATGTGAAATCAGAATGTCCTACATTCTTGAGGTCTAAGGGTAAGGCTATGGCTGTAACCCTTAGTGATGATAAAGTTTCTGACAATAAGTCTGGTAATGATATGGATGGAGACTTCATTGCTTTCATAGCTACTACTATGGTTAATGAAAGTGTTGACTTCATTGAGTAGAACCCTTCTAATGGGGAACTCTCAGAGGATGTAGACTTGCAAGAAATGTATAATAAGCTTTGCAAAGTTGCTGTGATGTTGTGAATGTTGATTTAGGCTTATAGAAAATTGCTTCTCTTGAACTTGATAAGAAGAGTTTGCTCTTGAAATTGTTTAATGCTAATGAATTGCTTGATAAGGTGAAGACTGAGAACATGTTGTTGCTTGATAAAATTAAAAATTTGGAACTTGAATTATCTGTTGCTAGAGAACAAACAAATAGGACTGCTAGTTCTAAACTTGAACACATGCTGAGTATGCAGATGTCTCCCTTAGACAAAACTGGTCTAGGTTTTAAAGATAGCATCTCTGTTTCTAAGACTCATTCCACAAACTTTGTTTCTTCTTCTGAGCCTCCCGTGAATGAGATTGTTAAATAAGCTGAAGTTACACCTCCTAGGAAGATTAGGGTTGATCTTCAAGAGTCTAAACCTAAGACTCCTAACCCTCCTAAGGACAAGGTGCATGATAGACCTACATGGGTTTGTCATTTTTGTGGAAAGTCTGGGCACATTCGTCCAAACTATTTCAAGTTACAAGTTACTAAGCGAACAAATAAACCAAAAGTACATGTGCCTCAAGCATAAGATCCTATGTATTGGTGAATTGGTAAAGGCTTTAAACTTTTATTCTAATCCTGGAGTTGCGCAGCATTCTAATGCGAATAATAACTCCAATGCTAGAGTTACTTCTAAAAGGTTTTGGAGGCAAAAGGCTCGATCTAATTGAGTCTTTCTTACATGGTCCTTGTGCTTCATTGCTTTACTCTTTATGACCATTTCTCTTTGTTGTTTTTGTTTTCTTTGCTTTTCTAGGATTTGCATTGCATAACATTCATACGTTTCATTCTAGGTTATTTTTTGTTATTTCTTTTTAAAATTAAAAAAAAAAAACCAAAAAAAAAACCAAAAACAAAAAAAGGAAAAAGGGAAGCAAAATGTATTTTGCATTATTTCTTTGATTTGAAATCAAGGTTGGCCAATTTATCTTTACACAACATGTCTTTGTATCTTGTTTAGCTTGGATGAGCTTATTTATTACACTTTACTAGTTTAAGCTTTGTATTGTAGTGCATGTTGTGTGGAAAAGTTTTATAGTTTTTGATCACTTTATCTTGATCTTGAAGTCACATGACTTTGATTGTTGTGTTAGGATATATGTGTTTCACTTGTTAAAAATATATGTCAAGATTTTTACGTAATTGGCTAATCTTTTGACATAATGCACTTTACTTGTATTTGGGTAGATCTAGGATGAGATTTAATACTTCAAGAAACTGTGTTTCAAGATCAAGTGTTGAAGTCATCAAGTATGTCCAAGAAACAAGTGAAGAAGTGCTGAGTTTTTAAAGTTCGATAGCTGCTTGACACCTCTCGATAGTTAGGCTATCTATCAAGCCTCTTAAGGTGTTTCTTATCGCAATCTCAACACCTTCTCAATAGTTGGTCGATCAATCGAGAAAGTTCCTGTCCCTTCGATAGCTTCTCGACACCTGCTAGATTGATCGAGCCTCATCTCTTGTGTCTGATGTTTTAGTCCTCAACACCTGGCTCAACACTTGCTCGACACCTTATCTGTTGAGCTTTACGAATTTCAGATTTTCAGATTCGATTTTCAGCCCATGATGATATGTATGTGTAGGGTTTCTTTTCTCACAACCCTAGACCTATATAAGGTTTATTTTAGAGGTCGTCACATAAGAGAATACAAGGAGAACATATGCAAAAGGTGACTGATGTCTTATTCTCTTTGAAAGAAGCTACTACGTCTTTACACTTTAGGATTTTGTAATCAAGTACTTCTTGATCTTTATTGTTGATAAAGTGATGAACTTTGCAGCCAATAATCTTCTTCTAGGTGGTGATTAAGTTGTGTACTGGGATCCGCGCAATTGGTTAGTCACATACTAGGATTCGTGCATCAAAGGGTGGCTTTCATATATTGAAGAGTTTAGAAGTTCTGAAGCGGTAGAAGGTTTCTGCTATAAGTTCATCTACCAGGATTGTAGAGCCTAGGGACAAAGGTTTTGTACTAGATCTAAAACTTCTCTTTTCTATAGTGGATTGCTTTTCGTGAAGGTTTCCCCCCAGGTTTTTTTATTGTGAAACTAGTTTGTTTCATTAGTTTTCCTAAGTCATCATATCTTTTCTTATTTATTTTTCCACTGCATGATATTGATGTTTGTTTATTTTAATAAAGTTTATTCATAATAAATCTAATTAACAATTTGGGTTTAAAACTTGTTAATTATATCAACCGGGGTCTAAATTTCCCAATAAGTGATATCAAAGCGGGTTCACTCTGATTGGATTAATTTCCTGAGTGTGAACCTTGGCCCTTGTTGTCATGGATCGTGGACAATCTCTTTTGATTACTCCTTTATTTGATGGAACTAATTATGTGTACTGGGAAGTTCGTATGAAAGTTTTTTTGCAGGCTTTAGGTGAACAGGTATGGCAAGCTGTTGAAGTTGGTTGGATTAAGCCAAAAGAATCACCGGTAGATTGGAATGATGCAACAATCATAGCGGCAAATTTCAACAGTAGGGCCTTGAATTTTTTTTTTTTTTTTTTTTTTTTGTGGGGTGACCAATGACGAATTCAAGAAAATATCATCCACAGAAGTTGCTAAGGAAGCATGGACCATTCTTGAGACCACCTATGAAGGTAACGAGTTCACTCTGATTGGATTAATTTCCTGAGTGTGATCCTTGGCCCCTGTTGTCATGGATCGTGGACAATCTCTTTTGATTCCTCCTTTATTTGATGGAACTATTTATGTGTACTGGAAAGTTCGTATGAAAGTTTTTTTGTAGGCTCTAGGTGAACAAGTATGGCAAGCTGTTGAAGTTGGTTGGATTAAGCCAAAGGAGACGTCGGTAGATTGGAATGATGCAACAATCATAGCGGCAAATTTCAATAGTAAGGCCTTGAATGTTTTGTTTTGTGGGGTGACCAATGATGAATTCAAGAAAATATCATCCACAGAAGTTGCTAAGGAAGCATGGACCATTCTTGAGACCACCTATGAAGGTACCAAGGTAGTAAAGACTGTGAAGCTACAAAGAATCACTAATAGTTTTGAAGAAATAAGGATGGAGGAGGATGAGACCTTTGATGAGTTCTATGTTAAACTCAAGGATATTGTGAACTCTGCTTTCAATCTTGGAGAATCTATAGCAAAATCTAAGATTGTTAGAAAAATCCTTAGGTCCTTACCTAAAAGATTCCATGTCAGGATCACTGCCATTGAAGAAGTGAAGGACGTTAATCAACTTCCTTTGACTGAGCTTGTAGGGAACCTTCAAACCTATGAGATGGGATTAGGTTCAATGGGAAAAAGTGGAAAGAGTAAAAACTTGGCTCTTAAGGGTATAGAGGAAGAGATTGAGGACTCTGAAGATGAAGATGAAAATGAAGATGAAGATGAAGATGATGATGAGGATAAGGATCTAACCTTCATAACTGATGAGATTATCAAGCTTCTTCAGTTTAGGAAAAGGATAAGGGCAAACCTCCTAGGAAATCTAAATCCTCTAGGAAGGGTAAAAATGAGAAACCCCTTATCCAATGCCATGAGTGCAAAGGTTTTGGTCATATGAGGATAGAGTGCCCAAACTACCTTATGGAGGAAAAGACCAAGAAGTCAGAAGATAAATGGTTGGTTGCTACCTAGAGCGATACTGAGAATGACTCTTCTAAAGAGTATGTGGGTGAATGTAATCACGTTATAGCCTTTACTGCCTCAACTAATAAGGTGATTGTGGAGAGTGCTAGTGACAGTGAGGATTCTTCTGATGATGAAGTAATTAAGAAGAAGACCCTTCAGGAAGCCTATGATAAGCTATGCACTAAATTCATAAAATCTGAAAAGACTTCTCATCTTTGTAGAAAAGAGCTCAATGAGGTAAAAACTGAAAAAGCTGATCTGTTAGTCAAACTACATAAGACTACAAGGTTAGTTGAGACTCTTGTTGTGGAGAACACCTCATTAGAAGAGAAGGTCAAGAATCTTAAAGATAAGCTTAGTCAAGCTAGAACTCAAATAGAGAGGATGTCTAGTGCAAAGCTTGATGAGGTATTGAATGCTCAAAAGCCTAGTTCTGATAAGACTAGCTTAGGATATGTTGTCTCCTCCAGCCCCTCCTCTTCCACGGCTTTTGGATCAAGGACTGTCTTTGTGCCCCAATCTAAGAAAGGTGATAAAGGTATGAAATCCAAAATTGTTTTGGCTAATTCTAAATCCTTTGTTAGATCTCATGTTTGTCACCATTGTGGTGTTTCTGGACACATTCGTCCTAATTGCTTTAAGTTGTATCCTTATAAGCAATTGTCCAAACGGTCACAGGTTTCCTCTCAAGGACTACACCTTTGTTTGGAGAGTTATTAAAAGGTTTGAGCTTTTTAACTCAATTTTAGGAGAATCTTAATTCTTCTATGTCCTTTAATAGACATACTAGGACACGTGTCTTTTCATCTTCACAACCAAAGACTCGTGCTATATGGGTAAGAAAGGAGCTTAAGACTTAATTGTATTTTCTGTTTGTCCTTTGCTTTTATTCTTTCGATCTAAAGTAGGGCTCTCTTTGCTTGATTTCTTATCTGCTTTTGGAATTATGCTTTCATGCCTCTGCACCTTTCTATCATGCCTTCATGCATTTGTATCTTTCTTTCATGCTTTCATGTTGTTTGTCTGTTTTTGTTTGTTTGTTTAGTTTTTAATTTTTTTTTTTTTGTTTTCAAACTAAAAATAAAAAGGAAAAATCAGAAAAAATATAAAAACAGTGTATGTTTGTGTACATTGGTACTTGTGTACCTTGGATGGCCATTGAAACAAAGTTTTCTAAACTTTGTATCTTTTGTAATTTAGATGAGTATCTCTATGCACAACTAAGCAAGTGAGCTTTGTGGCTCTTGTTTGTGATGAGTAAGATTAAGTAATCTCTTATACTTAACACTCGTATCACTCTTTTTGACAAGACGGACTAGAAAATCCTAAGAGAAAGGCATAAATAACTATCTCACCACTATTGCTCACCAATCATGAGATGACATCTGTATGTTTTGGCGTAGCAAAAGTGTGATGTCAATGATATTTGTGTGCTTAGGCATAGCAAAATTGGAATGTCAAATACCATTGGGTATTTCTTTTCTCTCTTTTATATGCCTATGCATGATATGCTTAAAAAGAAAAATATGCAAAGAAAATAAAAAGTAGAAAGATCAAAAATGCTTTTAAAAATGATTGCAAGTGTGTATTTTAGGAGATATGAGAGTTATAGAATGTACCTCGAAGGTGATAGTCCCCATCAAACAGTTATGATTGTGTGTGAGTTAAATTGATTTTCTCATACCTCAAATCATCATAACATGTATACTCTTATGCAATCTTGTGATGTTTTTCACACACAACATGCAATATTCTTTGCTACTCTTGATACATGTGCAAGTACGATGTGATTTGGCCATCACAAGGTTTTACATGTATTAATGTATGCTTACTAAACTATCTTGACTTGATTTTGAAATATAAGATTGGTTAGACTTGTTTATTGTGTATGTGTGTTTTGGGATCTATGTGCATAACATTTTTCTTGTTGAGAGATTTGTTTTTCACATGATTTGCATCCTTCTTTTATCTTGTCATCCATAGCATCTTGTTTCATTACATTCATGCATTTATGTGGATTTCTTGTGCCCTCTTGATCATCCTTGATCATTTTTATGTCTCTCGGGTGAAGCTTTCTAGCTTCTTGTACCCATTGTCAATCATGACAAAAAGGGGGAGAAATTGTGGAGGATATGTGGTTTCTTTTTGAAGATTCTACATGTTAGGGGGCGAAATACATGCCTCTATAAGGGGGAGATGTGTTTCATCTTGTTAAGGGAAATGCTTACCTCCTTCTTCTTGTACAACAATCTTGTGTATCTTCTTTATATATTGATGTATGTTCTTTGTCACTGACCTCTACATGTGTTGTTTCTTTTCTTTCTTTATACACATGTTTCTTATTACTTGTATGCAATCTATATTTCCGTTTCACACAAAAATGCCTTTATGAGTTTTGTTTAAAGTGTTTCAGAAATACAGGTTGTCAAAGTCCACTTGCCATAAACTCTCTTCTTGCAATGTTTTTCAAGAGTTTGTGTTAGAATAGATTTTATTGTATTCAACAAGTGAATATGAGTTGAGTGATTTATGACTTTTCTCATATGTTCATTTGATTGTTGTGGTTTTGTCACAGATTGCCAAAGGAGGAGATTGTTAGGACATATGTGTTTCACTTGTTAAGAACATATATCATGATTTTTATGTAATTGGCTAATCCTTTAACAATATACACTTTACTTGTATTTGAGTAGATCTAGGATGAGGTTTAATACTTCAAGAAACTGTGTTTCAAGATCAAGTGTTGAAGTCATCAAATCTGTCTAAGAAACAAGTGAAGAAGTGCTGAGTTTTTAAAGCTCGATAGCTGCTCAACACCTCTCGACAACTAGGCTATCTATTGAGCCTCTTAAGGTGTTTCTTATCGCAATCTCGACACCTTCTTGATAGCTGGTCAATCGATCGAGAAAGTTCCTATCCCCTCAAAAGCTTCTCGACACCTGCTGGATTGATCGAGCCTCATCTCTTGTGTCTAATGTTTTAATCCTTGACACCTGGCTTGAGTCCTTATCTGTCGAGTTTTACAAATTTCAGATTTTTAGATCTGATTTTTAGCCCATGATGACATGTATGTGTAGGGTTTCTTTTTTCACAACCCCGAGACCTATATAAGGTTTATTTTAGAGACCGTTACAGAAGAGAATACAAGGAGAATATATGCAAAATGTGACTAATGCCTTATTCTCTCTAAAAGAAGCTACTGCGTCTTTTCCCCTTAAAGTTTTGTAACCAAGTACTTCTTGATCTTGATTGTTGATGAAATGAAGAACTTTGCAGCCAACAATCTTCTTCTAGTTGGTGATTAAGTCACGTACTGGGATCCACGCAATTGGTTAGTCACGTACTAGGATTCGTGCACCAAAGGGTGGCGTTCATATATTGAAAAGTTTAGAGGTTCTGAAGTGGTAGAAGGTTTCTGCTGTAAGTTCATTTACGAGGATTGTAGAGTCTAGGGACAAAGGTTTTGTACTAGATTTGAAACTTCTCTTTTCTATAGTAGATTGCTTTTTAAGAAGGTTTTCCCCCAGGTTTTTTTACTGTGAAACTTGTTTGTTTCATTGGTTTTCCTAGGTCATCATCTCTTGTCTTATTTATTTTTCCGCTACATGATATTGACATGATATTGATGTTTATTTATTTTAATAAGATTTATTCATAATAAATCTAATTAACAACTTGGGTTTAAAACTTGTTAATTATATCAACCAGGGTCTAAATTTCCCAATATGTTGGACTTGAACTTATTGAGAAAGGCATAAATAACAATCTCACCACTATTTACTAGCCAATCATGAACACCTTAGTGCATATCATAAGATTTTATGCTCGAAAAAGTGTAACACATGCACAAAAAGAACATAAGGTGTAGCCTCAGTTTAAATGCTAAAATTGGTGTGTACATTATTGAAATATAATTAATTCAATCAATTAAAATTGGTTTGTACATTATCCTGGCTATTTTGATAAGTTTTTGATCAAATAAAATTGGTGTGTACAATATGAGGCAAATCAAGAAACTTACATGATTGCAAGCTTGTTTTCTAGGAGATGTGAGAGTTATATGATATAACTCTTTAGGTGATAGTCTCTTTCAATTTTATGTGATGAATTTTGTAGAAATTGTGCTTGATTACTATTCATATATCACCTCACATGTATCTCAAGCTTCTGCTAGTTACACATACAACATAAGTTACTCTTTGCTAAACTTTGTACATGTTATTGTGTGTGATCTTGTTTTGGTCATCCAAGATTGAAAATTCCTTGATTATAATGCAAAATGTGTTTCAAGTTTGAGAATTTAAGGAAAATTGATTGAAAATCTTATTTTTGGGAGATCTGGGTTCAATACAAGTTTTTTGAAAAGTATTTTATGTCATACTCATGCATTCTATTCATAAAATGCTATGCTTTGAGTAGTTTCTACATAAAATTGCTCTGTTTTTCAAAAATTTGTTTTTTACAGAATTTTGATTCTCGACCGATCGAACCTGTCTCTCGACTGATCGAAATTGCGATAAAAAATATGTCTTAAGTTTGCCTGGCTCAATTGGTTCTAGATCAATCAAATATAATTTTCGATCGATCGAATTTGTTTTTCGATCAATTAAAAATCATTCGGAGAGTTTTTAAAACCATAAGTTTTTAACATGTTTTGTCACTATTCAAACTTTGTCAAAAGTTCTCTCTCTCTCTTTGATCAGTCAAGGCTCAAAGCACATTATTTTGTCATTTTCCCTCAAATTTCTTCAAGGTTTTTTGAGTTCTAAGGCACGTAACACCTTTTTTCCCTTCCTTTTATAGTTTATTTTCATTTTTCATGCATTTAAGGCAAAAATTTTGGACTTTAGAAAATTTGGGGTTTTTGATGTTCTAGCTATTTTCTTTCAAAACTAATCAATGGATTTTTGTTGTTGGATGACAGTAAACTATTCTTTAAGGTTTAATTTTATCAATTTGATGAATTGGGAAAAATTGGATTTTCTAGGGCCTGAAACTATCCGAATTGGGGATTTTGTTAAATTGAGCAAATTTGATGAAATTGTCTTGTTAGATTGATTATTTTGATCATTATAATCTATTCTCTATCTTATCTAATGATCAATTGGTCAGTTTGTTGACATTTGTGAAAGTGGGTTTTCAAAATTTGGGGTTTTTGGATATAAACTCTATGCTCAAGCCAATTTTGTGATTTTACAGTTAAATCGAACTTTTTCTCAATGCATTAGAGCATGCATCATGTGTTAATTCTGTTCATGTATCATATAGATTTTTTTTTCTATATTATTTTTGCTTTAACTGTATCTGATACAGTCTACCCTTGGGTTTTTCTTTTGTTTTGTCTTTTGTCCTTATTTTGTCTATCCTTTCTAATCTTCAGAATCATGGTTAGGAAGACTAGAGCCCATAGGACATCCACCTCTTCTTCTCCTACCTTCGATAGTGAGCGGTTTCTAAGTGAGAAAAACCAATAGACATATGAGAAGCTGAACATTCTTAGGAATGTATGGGCTGGGCGAAAAGTAGTTTTAAATGAGCTAAACCTAGAGATTAGGAGAAACTTTGAGCGTAGGGGCTGGTTACCTTTATTGGATGTTGATCATCCCCCACCGGCTACCTTGATCAGAGAGTTCTAGTTGAACCTCTCTGTCCACTCCAATGATTCCAACACTTAATATGTGAAGAGCTGGATACAAGGTGAAGAGTACATCATTACTCCTACGGTAGTGGCCTTTGCTCTTGGGGTGCCTAAGGTCCAGCATCCTGTCTATCCTTATGATGAGTCTCCTCCCCTAGATGACATCATGCCATATCTTACTGGATCTTCTATCTAGTGGGGTTCTGATCCTCGGATTACCTCTCACAAGTTGACCGAGATTCATTATCTCTTTTTTCGGATTTCTTGCTATTCGATCTGGTCCATCTCTCATTGGCATACTATTCCTTTAGAGAGATGTGCATTTTTGTATACTCTTGTCATAGAAGCTTCTATGAGTTTTCCTCATCTTTTTATTCGTTCTTTGGTTGAGGTTCATAGGAGTAGTTCTTTTGCTCATGCTCTTTTCTTCCCTGTTTTTATTCCTAGGATTTTGCTACATTTAGGATTAGAGTCTTTTTCTGCTTCTGAGCCTGTGCATATTATAGCTCCTATAGGTGCCACTTTCTTTCAGCAGAGAGCTGCTCAAATGCAAGCTAACTCTAAACACCTTAAAGTAGATTCTTCCTCTTTTGGTGTTGCACCTTCTCCTCCTTCTCCTCTTATAGGTGATCTGGCTGCTAATGCATATATGGATCCGACTGCTATTGCTGCTCCTCTACCTTCTACTTCAAATGATTCAGATATTCGTTGTATGTTGGAGACTGTTATGACCGTTTAGGCGGCTCATGGTCAGCTTTTGGTGGACATGCTTGCCGAGCTTCAGTCCTTAAGAGCAGATTTAGCGAGTATTCGTCGCAAAAAGGGGGAGTACATATGGATAGGAGATTTTGTTGATACGTGGAGTTTTTGTTGTTTTTGGAGCTGTGGAGCTTTAAATTGTATCTAGGTGCTTCATCTTGTATTTATATTTTTTTTTGGCCCATGATGTATTTTGATTTATTTGAGTTGTCTATGATAGGGGGAGATACTATGATGTATTTATATTTGTTTCTTGTTTCACATTATGTTACATTGATTATTGATTTATATTTATGAGGTTATTCATGATATATGTCTCGTAGTTTATGTTTATATGAAATCAAGAATTTATTTTGTTTTACTTGTATTTTCCACACATACGTTTATGTGTTTGTTAAGTGTTACAGGAATATACAAGTTGATTCAGTCGTGCTGCTATCTACACTTGCAACTAATAGATAGTAGTTAGGTTGAATTTGTTTTTGTTGGGCAATGTTATTGTAATGAGCTATTTTTGTAAACTTTGAGCATTTTGTTTAGTTTGTGTTTTGTCACGGATTGCCAAAAGAAGAGTTTGTTAGGTTCTAAAACTTTAGGTCTATATGTATTAGAACTTCATTTTGTAATGTTGGCAAACCATGATCAAAACATTTAGCCTTGTTTTAGACTTGCTCAAAGTATGTTTATGTGTAAAGTTGGAATCGAGTGTACTATAGGATTTACTATGTAAATCTACCTGGCTCGGTTTATCGAGAATTAGACTTGATCAATTGAAGCACGTGCAAATTATTTTTCTGCAGAATTTTCCAACTCAGTGCAAGCCTGTTTGACGTGTAGGGTTTTAAGTTTTTCCTTAAGTATAAAAGGAAAAACCCTAGCCATGTTTTATTGTTGTTGTTTATGCTGTGTATGTGAATCTCTTGTGAGATCTAGAGGTGCTTGCCTTCACATATACTTAGGGTTATCAAGAATCAAGATTATTTTAAGAACTTGATGATCAGTTCGGTTGCTTCATAAAGAGCTTAAAGATACACAAGTAGGAGTACTTGTACTTGCTCTGAATCCAAGAGAGAAGTAGTTCGTGGACTCGGAGCTATCATGTGGTCATGGTAGTAAGTTTCTTACTCGAGGGAGCAATAGGATATTAGTGGTCTAAGTCGCTATTGTGTGAACTTCAATTCTCTATAGTGGATCTGTTTTACCTTGAGGATAGCTAAGTTAAATCCTCCCTGGGTTTTTTACCGGTTTGGTTTTCCTGGGTTATCATATCATTGTGTTTTTTATTTTCTGCAGTTTACAATGATATGATATATTTGTGTTAACCTAGATTTGAATAATTTGACTAAGTAATCACTTGGCTAATTAACTAGGTTAATCTTGTTATGTTTTAAGGGGTCTAAAAATGTATAGTTTCCCCAAGATTAAAGGCTGAGTTCACTATGTCCTTGAGCTTGGCATAGAACTCATCAAACGGCTTATCCTCCTCCATCTTTATCTCTTTAAAGCTTATAGTAAGCCTCTAAAGCTTCGAATCCTTAACAGCCTTGGTTCCTTCATAGGTTGTCTAGAGGATGGTCCATGCTTCCTTAGCAGTTTCGGTAGAGGATATCTTCTTAAACTCCTCATTCGTGACCGTATTGAATAAAGCATTCAATGCCCTGCTGTTGAAGTTAGACACCTTGATCTTAGCATCATCCCAATCGGCCGACGCTTCCTTTGGCTTGGTCTAGCCTATCTCCACAGCTTGCCACACGTTTTCATCTAATGACTACAAGAAAGCTCTCATGTATACTTTCCAATTGCATAGTTAGTGTCATCAAATAAAGGAGGTATAATCAACGATTTTCCTCAATCCATGACAACAGGGGTCAATGAATCACATAGTAAAGATTAACCCTAATCAGAGTATGCTTGCTTTGATACCACTTGATAGTCCAAGAACGTATTGACTCCTTCTGATAAATTAACCAATTAATTTAGCCAAGTGAATTAATTAAGTCAATTAACATGCAATAAGTGTGGTAGTACAAACAAATCACCAACTAAATTAAATGTAACTGAAAATAAAGTTGACATGGTGATTTGTTTACAAATAGGAAAAACCTCCAAGGCAAAAATCCCACTGGGTGATTTTAAGGTCACCACTCCCAAGAATCCACTATTATTACAACAAGCAATTACAAGTAAAGAAATCCTAGTACCTTATACCAAACTATAGTTGAACCCTTACCCCAATACACAATTGGACTTGTTTTGTAGTAACAATCTCTACTTTTCCATGCATGGCTCCTAGTACGTGACTAACCACCAACTTAAGAAGGATGTTGGCTACAAAGTTTTTCAGTTCATCAATACAATATAGACCACAAAGATCCTTGATTACAAAACCCTACGGTGTACAAACGTAGCAGCTTCTTAAAGAGAAAAATGAACTAGGGCATATGTCTCCGATCATAATATGCTTGTAAAAAACTTTTGCATTAAGTTACATCAGCTGTGACAGCCCTTAAATTAATCCTTATATATTTAGGGTTGCGAGAAAAGAAAACCTTAACAAATATACACGAATTGGTGTGAAATCAGATTTGAAAAACTGATTTTTGTAAATCTCGATAGATAGGTTATCTATCGAGCAGCTATCGAGCATCGGCCTAAGTTTGACTTTTAAACCTTGATAGATGCTATCTGTCAAGCTAGTAGCCAAGTTTTAAAATCCAACACTTCTTCACTTGCTTCTTGGATAGATTTGCATGGCTTTAACACTTGGACTTGAACTCTTGTTCCTTGAAGTATTAAACACATCCTAAATCTACCCAATTATATGTAAAGTGCGTTTTGTCAAAGGATTAGCCAATTCTGTATGGCATATGTTCCTAACATGATTCACATATGTCCTAACAATTTGCAACATACTAGAACCAGTACATCTTTGTGTATGGTCCTCCTCGCTGTTGTGGGGATATGAAATTGAGTGTGATCTAAATAATCCCTAAGTTTCATGGGCATGATTTTGAAAGCCTGTATTTGCACCTCGATGAATTTAATGAGGTATGTGCTACATTGCAATATAAATATATTACCGATGATATTGTAAGGCTCAAACTGTTTCCCTTTCATTAAAGGAGAAAGCCAAATCTTGATATTTTTGCTAACAATGCTCAAGTTTAAGAAACCAAAAATACAAGTGAAAGGGCAAAACCTAGACCTAGTTCCAAAGGAGGTTTATATCATCTCAAGGAAGAGGACAATTTAAATCCTAAAATTTCCATATTGACATGAAAGGTAGAGGCCATAAAGCTAGGAAAAACTAGTGACAACAAGACTCATGGGCCTGTTGAGATTAGTTGTGGGATATGTGAGTGCAATACCCATTTGATAAATCATTAATTGAGAAAGTTTCAACTTATGTTGTTCACTCTTAATGATAACTCCTTATCATCAGACCAAGACATCAATCGATTTTTGGTGTAAATGGGGATTGAACTCTACATCTTTTATTCAATCACTAGAGACTTTACCAGTTAAGCTAACAATCATTGCAATCTATTGTCTTTCTTCTTCTTATTCTTCAAAGTAAACAAAAATCATTACATCCTATGGCTCTTAGGTTTTGTCATCCTTAGCATTAGTGTGCACATTTTGCATTTATGCATTTATTCTTATGTACGTAGGACATAACTCTTAAATAATCCCATCTAGGAAATTTTGTTCTTAAAAACCATATGATTGGATGATGAGGGTTGTCACATAAAAGGATTCTAAAGAAACTAAAACATTAAGTATTAAGGAGACTAAGGTTTGGATGCTATCCAATAAACTCTCTTCCCTAAGCACATTTTGATAGGCCACAAACTGAATGACCTCTTGTGATAGAAATTAATTAATTAATTAGCCAAGTTATTAATTAATCAATTTATCATGCAAACGCGTGGTAGCACAAACAAATCACCAACAAACTAAATATGCAGCGGAAAATAAATAACACGGTGATTTGTTTACAAATGGAAAAAACCTAACGGCAAAAACCCTTGGTAAAAAAATATAATTTTGATACATCTTACTAAAAGTGTCTTGTACACAAATAAGAATCTAAATAATTGTGATTATTTCATGGAAGAAGAAAAAAAAGATGTGAGAACATAAAGAATCTGGGACCATGAAAATGCTTGCCACTTTGTTCCAAACTTTTATTTTATTTTTTATTTTTTAAAAGGTGACGAATTGTTTTATGTAAAAAAGGTAAAACAAAATCCGGTAGGGCATATGATGGCTTGTTTGGTCCATGTTACAAGAAATGACTTTCCAAAAGTTTGAAAACTTAATTGAATTAATTAAAGTACAAAATTTGGCTATAAATTTAGTTGTAACCTAAGATTATAACTTCACTTAATATCTTTTTATTGGATGTGAATTTTGACAAATTCACCATTGGATTACATTGTTCTATATCCTTTATGTGTGCAAAAGTTATAGAAGATGGAAGTTCAATAACTATGTCATCAATCAATTATTTAAATTGTTAGTTTTTGTAGTCTAAAATTAAGCTTTTAAAGTATGTCCATGGATCATATGGTAAATAACACTACATTAACACAAAATTTAACATGTGTATTAAGACTATAAACAATATGCAATCCGATAACTATATTTTCAAAATAGTAGCCATATAAATCAATCAATATCAATCAATTATCAATATATATAAAAGTAGAGACCTTATGCGGGAAAGCATGAGGTTCTGCCAAGTGACACCTTCCTTTGGCATAATCTCTCTATCTTCCACATTAAACTCTATCAATAAGTACATTCAGCCAAAACAAAAAAAAAAAAAAAAAAAACTCTATCATTAAGGCTTATGTTTTCCCTTCATGCCTCTTAGCATATTTGGTGCAATTACATAGTAACACAAACCCATGTCTCTTTTCATCTCTTGCTATTCTCTTACTTCTGTCTCTTCTCTTCCCCACACATTTGGTCATGTTATGCATGTGGTTTTGTCTCAACCTTAAGGGATGAGTGCAGAAGATGAAAAGCCCTCAAATCCACCATGGACATTCTCTCCATGCTTAGAAAAACTTATCTTTCACTCTCAAGCTTTGTTAATTTTTTCTTTTTTTGGATACTGTAAGTGCTTCACTCGTGCCTATTTTCTCTTTAATTTTAATGTATTTAATTTGATGGTATGCCAAATTGTGAGAAGCATAGATGGAGCTCTAGAATTATATAAATATTATATTATTGTTGTTTAAGTGTGTCTTTGCCTCTTTGGCATTATTTGTGCATTGATGTTTGTCTCTCCAATTCTTATGGTTTTTATACTAAAGGTTTATTTTTGGTTTTATATGTTTTTGGGTGTCTAACAAAAAACTAGAAAAAATCTCTAATTCAAATGTTTGACATGCAAACAAACTTCTTTTACATATTAGAAGCCCCAATTTTGTCTTGAAATGCTTCTTTAGCAACTTGAGAAAAGGGCTATGTCTATCGCTTAGAGGAATAGTGGATGAAAACCAACGTCAAGAGCAATGAAGCTAGGTAATTGTTTTTTGCTCATATAATTCAAATTCTTCAATTTTTTAGACATTATTTTTTGTGGTTTTATCATTTGATCGTAACTTCACAAGGTCAGAATATGTTTTTATGTGTACCTTCAATTGTAATAGATTTTATGATTTGACTATAGAAGAAAAAAATCCTTTGCTTGGCTGATGAGGAAGTTTGAGGAATAAGAATTGAAGTTTTTACCTTTTTCTATTGTGTATTCTTTAGGGTATTGATCAACCAAATTGGACACATAATTGTAAACAATTAAAATTTATTAGGTTTTAAATCTATATTTTCTTTCACACCCCCCTAGCTATATTCTCATATAGAATAATGAGAAACCTGTGAAATTTTTATAAGAAGATACTGATTTCAAGCATTCATTTGCCCAAATATTTACATAGAAAGTAGCACCTCAGCTTTCTTCCTCAATGATCTGTTTGCTTCTACTAGCATATGTTCTTGAACCAAAATGAAGGGCAGTATGCATCAAAAGCGTACGGCATGGAAGCATATAAATAATTCACATATTTTAGACACATGCTCTATTTTGAAGAGTTCTTATCTCTAATGTGGCACTTGAGGAAGTGTTAAAATTATGAACCTAACAAAATAAAGAGTTCTTATCTCTTAAATTTTAATTAGTTCTTATCTCTAATGTGGCATTTGAGGATAACGAGTCATTCATTGTGGCATTGAGTTGTAAAGGGAGAGCAATTTGAATTTGGAGAAAGCAAAACTAACAACAATTGTCTAGGCTATTAATTTTGAAATTGAGATATGTGTAAGATATATCATCTTAGAGGGAGATTTAGAATATGCTATTGACAAGTTTCGATCCAAGGAGAGAGATAATTCATGACTAGGAGCACTGGTAGAGGCAACAATATTAAGAAAAAGTATTAGGCATAGTCATAAAGATAATTTTATATAAAATAAATACAGTTTTTAATTTTTAATAAAATATTTTAAAGTAAATTGATACAATACCAGTGCATCGCATGGGACATCAGCTAGTTTTTTTAATAGCATCGACCATTGTTGAAACAAAGAATATATAAAAGTAAAAAAAAATAATAATAATAAAAAAATAAAAAAAATAAAAAAATAAAAACTAATTAATCGATCACTGGGAGAGGATAAGTATAAGAAGATATTCTGGAGAGACATGTGAAGCTCATGCTCATGTTGGCACATTAGTGTGAGAGTGAGTAGAAGTGAAGTTCAATTTGTGAACTTATGGGACTCTTCTAAAATATAAGTTAAATAAAATATAAGCAATCCCTCCTAAATTAAAAAAAAAAAAAAAAAAAAAAAAAAAAAGACAGTTTGAAGTTTTATATTAACTTTGTCGTGATGAGCTTCCATCTCTATATGACAAAACCCCAACCATTTTTCGAGTCATTTTCTTCAGAAACTTTCACAGATCTTTCTAGAGAAGTGAGGAAACATATTTCGTGATTGCAGTTTAAGTGCCAATTAATCTTTTTCAAATTAAAAGTGAGGTAAAAAGACTATTTAAATTATTAGGGATTTTTAATTTTTTGTTTTGAATAGGCTTTCTGTTTAATAATTTGTTAGTTTGTTGTTGTTTGGTCTACTTTTTTTTTTTTTTTATTTAGGGTTATTTTTGTTATTATTTGGGTTAATTTTTATTTTTGTAATTTAAACTTTTTTTAAGGGGTTAAGGATTATGTTTTAGGGCCCAATTATTTTTGGAGTAATGTTATGTCCACAACATTTACACAAAGAGTCTTATAAGACAAGCTATTTTTATTGGGAAAAAAAATAATGTTAGTATTGGGTATAAATTAGACTTAACAAAAGCTTACCACAAAAGATTTCTTGTAAAATTATTATGAAAATTGTGGATGTAGCATTACAGCTTTTTCTTTTTTTTTTTTATCTGAATTTTTATAATTCTCAAGTTAGAGTGTTCAACATTTTTATTAGCGTAGTCAAAATAGGTTAGTTTAGTGTGTGTGGATATACACACGCTAGTGTTTGTTACACATTAATTGTTGTGTGTAACAGGCAGTGTGCAGTGTTCACTAATCATTACTCTTATAGAAAAACTTTTGCTCATTGTTTTAGCTTTTTTAAGTTACAATTAGAAGTCATGACGTGCCCAACATCTTTTAGGCCAAAAGGTTACTCAACATCAATGTGATTATTAACCCAAGTTATTAGCTATTTACTATGGTTTTCAAATGTTGCATCAACTAATTTTGAACAATAACAACAAATATTAGTCCAAAGAACATTATAAAAATAAAAAAATTAAAAAAAATAAAAAACCTAGATAATAACAAGATTAGACCAAACAACATCAAATGAACAAAATATTCAACAAAAAATAATTTCTAAAAAAAAAAAAAATCAATTATTTTAGATTTGTAATTCATTCAAACCATTCCATGAAAATAATGTCTAATTTTATTCTCCTAAAAAATGAATAAGAAAGATTGTATGATCATCAGTTTTCTTTGGTGGCATCCACAGCTTTGCTCTGAACCTATCTATTCAAAAGCAACATCTTTACTTTTCTTAGCGACTTAACCCGCACTAGCAATTAATATCATTCGTTGTTCTTTTCATCTCTGTCTCTCTCTCTCTCTATTTTTCTCTTCTACTCTATCATCATTTTAGACTCTTTATCACTTATTACTCTTACCATAGGATTTTCAATTCTCATTTTATCTCTTATCAGTTTTCTTTTTTTACATTTTCATTTTTTTAGAAAAAATAAATTGTTAAATTCAAATATTTGCGTCTTTTTTTTTTTTTGTTAATATTTTTATGTTCTATTTTGTTAGATTTTTTATATAATTAGGTTTCTTATAGACTACCCTAGAAAAAATTATTAGTAAGTGGTATTTGCTTGTATTGTTATACAGTAATGGAAATGAATTATGACCAAAAGAGTAGCAAATATCTTTCCAATAGCTAATCCAATCTAGTACTATATTATTCTATACAAATAAATGTCAAGATATATATATATATATATATATTTTTTTTTTTTTTAAGTTTAAGAATAAAGATTTTCTCACACCCTCCATAAACCTTTTTTTTTCTTTAAGCAAACCCATAAATTTTTATTAAAAAGAAAAAAAATAACTTTTTGTAATGATTTCTTCAGACCACTTTTAACTAATCACGTACAACTTAAAAAAGCACTTCTTCATGGAATTAAAGTTGATAGATACAAACTGACGCCAACCATATCCTCTAAGCGCTTGGGAGTTTTGGCAATGGGATTGGTCTCGCCAGATTTCGAGAACCCATCATCGCATGTATGGTAGTTGGTCTGGGCGGCCGAGAGGTAGCAATTCAGGCTATCCAGGTCATGGTCGGGAGGACTTTCAAGGCGTCTTTGGCGTTGTCAATGGAACTTTTAGGGTCCGTTTGGTTGGAGGAGTGAAAAAGTGGAAGGATGAAAAATTGTGGGAGGATGGAAAAGTGGGAGGATGGAAAATATTTAGTTTTCCCTCATGTGTGTTTGGTTGGAGGGATGGAAAAGTGGGAAGATGAAAAACTCTTTTGTTTCGTTGAAAAGAAAAGTGAGAGGATAGAAAAAATAGTTTATATAAATTGACTATTATACCCTTGTTACATAATTGGTAAAAAATAGATTTATTTATACTCATTAAATAATATAAAATTTACCAACTATTATATTTTTCAATAAGAAGTGTTACGTCCACAACATTTTTTGCAATATTTTCACTACAAAATTTATGTGAAAAGTTGTTATTAGTTCTAATTTGAACCCACCACAAAAATTATTTTTTTGCTCACCAATATTAACTAATAACAATCTGTTACTTAAAATTTATTGTGAAATTATTGTAGTAACATTTCTCAATTAGGATTTTTTATTTTTTATATTATTTCTCTTTTCAATCTTTTCATTACAGCCATACGTTTTTCTTTTTCTTTTTTTATGCTATCTCCTCCACCACACACGTTATCTCTATCCCCACCCCTTCTTTTTCTTTTTCTCCACACACGTTCCAGCACTCTCATTCTCCCTTCATCTTCTCCAACTCGCTCTCTCTGGTTTTTTTTTTTTTTCTTCTTCTTCCTCCATACACGATTTTCCTTATCTCTTTATCTCCCCCTTCTTTTCTTTCTTTTTCTCCCTCATTCAAGAAGTGCTTTCTCTCTTTTTTTTTTCTCCAGCTCTCGGTCTCTGGTTTTTTTTTTTTTTTTTTTACTTGATTCCAGGACAGCCGTTGTGTTTGTGAGGAGGGTAAGTGGGAGAGGGTATTTGTGTAATTTCACGGTAAGAGTAGCTTTCTCTCCACAGTTTTCCTCCCGATTTGGGAGGAAAAGAATTGGTGGGTCCGGGAGGAAAATTTTCTCCCGGATTTTCCATCCTCTCTGTTTTCCTTTGCTTCCCAAACAATGGAAAACACTGTTTTCCACACCATTTTCCACCTATTATTTTCCATCCTCCCTATAATCCCTCCAACCAAACATAGTGTTAAAGTTCCTTATGCAGTCATCTATTTCAGTGGACTTGGTTTGCTTTTGAGCCAACACCTCTGCAACTTTGCTCTCGTAAACCAACTTGTGAATGGATGCAATCAAGGCACTACGAGGGTCAGTCCGATTCTGGACAATTGCATTACAGACGAGCTTATTTTGAGCACTGTCGCAAAGGCTAGCACCATGAGCGTGGCTAGCGAGGAGAATGACGGCTGTTGCTAAAAAGACATGAGAGAAAACGGTGTAGTCCTTGAAAACCATGGTTTTTGTTAGATTTAATAACTACAAGGCTTTCCCTGTTGTTGGTATTCAGTGAAAGACGACTTATGATATAGGTGAGATGTTATTTATACAAATTTCAAAAGGCTATTTATAAAAGAGAAGTAATTTTAGTAGTAGGTTTAAATTAGAACCAATAATAATTAACCGCCAATAATTTATTGTGAAAATACTGTAAATATAACATTGTCATTTTTTTGGTATTTTTTTTTTAGCTGTGGGAAATTTTTTTTTTTTTTAATTTTTTATATAGAAAAGTGTTTGACAAGAAACAACCTTAAATTTTTTATTTTTTACGAATTGAGAGGATAAGAGGGGTTGGTTTGAGAGGTTTACATTAGAGCAAACTTTTTTAGTATGTTTTTAGATGGGGATTGAACTCTACATCTTTTATTCAATCACTAGAAACTTTACCAGTTGAGCTAACAATCATTGCAATTTATTGTCTTTCTTCTTCTTATTCTTCAAAGTAAACAAAAATCATGACATCCTATGGCTCTTAGGTTTTGTCATCCTTAGCATTAGTGTGCACATTTTGCATTTATGCATTTATTCTTATGTACGTAGGACATAACTCTTAAGTAATCCCATCTAGGAAATTTTGTTCTTAAAAACCATATGATTGGATGATGAGGGTTGTCACATAAAAGGATTCTAAAGAAACTAAAACATAAGTATTAAGGAGACTAAGGTTTGGATGCTATCCAATAAACTCTCTTCCCTAAGCACATTTTGATAGGCCACAAACTGAATGACCCTTTGTGATAGAAATTAATTAATTAATTAGCCAAGTTATTAATTAATCAATTTATCATGCAAACGCGTGGTAGCACAAACAAATCACCAACAAACTAAATATGCAGCGGAAAATAAATAACACAGTGATTTGTTTACAAATGGGGAAAACCTAACGGCAAAAACACCACTGGGTGATTTTCAGGTCACCACTCCCGAAACTCCACTATTATCACAACAAGCGGTTACAAGTAAAGGAATCCAAGTACCTTACCAACCTATAGTTGAACTCTTACCCCAATACCTAATTAGACTTGTTCTATAGTGACAGTTCCCCTTTCATATGCACGACTCCCAGTATGTGACTAACCAATTGCGCGAATCCCAATACGCGACTTCAATAACCAACTAAGAGGTTGTTGGTTGCAAAGTTCTTCAATTCATCCACACGATGAAGATCAAGAAGATGCTTGGCCACAAAACCCTACGTTGCACATACACAGCAACTTCTTCAAGAGAAAGAGATGAACTAGAGCAAGAACTTCGTCTCCGGTCACAACTCGCTTGAACAGAGTTTGCTCAAAGCTTGTGCAACTTGTGAACACTTTGACAGCCCTTAAACTGATCCTTTTATATGTCTAGGGTTAGGAGAAAAAAAAACCCAAAGCCACATTCATGGATCCCAAGAAAATCATATTGAAATTCTGAAAATCTTAAATCGCAACAGATAGCAGGTGTCGAGCAGCTGTCGAGCACACCGAATGTAGAACAGCTTCCTTAAGCTCGATAGATGCAGCTGTCGAGCCAGTTGTTGAGCTTTAATGATTTTGCACTCTGAACTTGTTTTCTTGAACAGACTTGAAGGCTTTAATACTTGATCTTGAAACAATGTTTCTTGAAGTATTTAAAGACATCCTAAATCTACCTAAATACAAGTAAAGTGTGTTTTGCCAAAGGATAAGCCAATTACATAAAATCATAACATATGTTCTTAACATGTGAAACACATATGTCCTAACAATCTCCCTCTTTGGCAATCTGTGACAAAATCACAACAAACAAATGAATATATGAGAGAATTCATAAATCACTCAACTCATATTCACCTGTTGAATACAATAAAAACTATCCTAATATAAACTCTTGAAAAACTTTGCAAGAAGAGAGGTAAAAGTGTCATGTAGACATCTCATCGGTAAAGCTAGCATCTCCATCAGCATCATCTAAAGCATCATCAACTCCATCTTCATCATCCTCATCCTCAGAAGCAAAAGCCATGAGAGAAGGTGGTGAAGGAGTAGCCTTAGGAGCAAAACCACCCATGGATGCCTGTCGTCATGCAATACAACCAACACGAACATTCACCTAATACAACTCCATAGAGAGTGTATCGAGGCGAGCATCCATGCTCTGCAGCTATGCCATGATGTCTCCTAAAGACACATTGCCCGAAGAAGAAGGAGGAGCCAATGTAGATGGAACCGAACGAGATGGAGTTGAACGAGAGGAAGGAGCTGCTAAATCCGACTGTCGCGACCGAAGCTGGGCCTTACTAAGTTTAATGATAGCGTAATCTATGGCACACATGACGGTAAAATGGTCGGAAGAGGGAAAAGGAATTGAAAAATGGTGTAAAATCCTCGTGATAGCAGAAGGAAAGATGAGCCTATCACGGGATGCTGAATCAAGATGAACATCTATAATAGAAAAAATGAAATGAGAAGAAAAATCTATGGTAAGATGCTCAAGAAGTGATAACAAAAATTGAGCACAAGGCTCTGTGATGGAGTTATAGTGAGAAAGGGGATGCAAAACAAAAGTTATCACCATGTTCATGAATCTAGGACCTTTAGCAAAAGGTCGACATGGTGTGAACAGATGCTCACCCTAAGAAGAAGGGCGCTCACAGAAAGTAGACATGAGCTCATCCCTGGACATAATCCTCAGACACTCATAACTAGGATAGTCAGGAAACTCTATCCTAGGGACCCGAAGCACATCCGCAACCAACTGCGGTGTGATAGGAATGCGCGTACCTCGAACGTGAGTGAAGAAAAAAGGTATTGACCGATCAATCCCGTGCATGTTGGAGTAGAACTCCTAGATAAGTACGAGAGGACAAGTGACTGGGACGTCACACAGTGACTCCTATCTCCTACTATGAATGACAAAGGGAAGGTCGGTGTCTGCAAAATCCGTCAAAATGACTTGGCATTCTGAATGAATGCCTCGTCTAGAAAAGTTCTCCGAAAATGCCTTAAAGGCATCATCATCACGGAACTGAATATGAGATAGAGTAGGATCAGATGAAGAAGAAGCACCGAAACGAAGAGGGTTCCGGGATGGAGTGGATTTACATTTAGGTGCCATAGACATGACTAACGTAAACTAACAGAGAGGGAGAGAAAGAATGACAATCAAAAAAGTCCCAAGCAGTTTCAAATATATCAAATATATTGAAAAGAAGTACGTATACATGGGAAATGCATGAACATGTGACATGCAAAAGAAAATACATCATGGGCTCAGCCCAAACCAAACCTATCAACACATAAACATATAACACACATCTAAATGCATGGTAATACCATTATAATGCTAATGTGATGCAATGTATGAGGTTTAAACACATTTAAGTGAAAACCCAACCCAAAATTTCAACGAAAGCTTATCAATTTTGAAAAACCCCAAAAATTTTCAAAAACCCCAAATCCTAGGTTTCAAAACATGAAATGCATGAATGAGAAAGGATTAGAAGCTTACCAAGTAAAGAAAAACTTTAAAAACCTTGAAGAATCTTTGAGAACCAAGATTGGAGTGAGATTTGAGTGTTTTAGGGAGAGAAATAGAGAAGTATTGAGAGAGAGATCGATGGAAATGAGAACTGAATCGCGCAGAGGCCTTATATAGGAAAACCAGTAAATCTCGACAGATGTAGGTATCGAGAGGTATCGAGCTATCTATCAAGGAAATACTCGTCGACAGCTGAGGTGTCGAGGAGGTATCGAGGATCAACTCATCAGAATCAAGCACAAAAGCTTGATCGATCCACCAAGTATCAAGAAGCTATCGAGCATACAATCCCAATCTCGATCAATCCACCAGGTATCAAGGTGCAAGCGAGATTGCGATAAGAAAAGATTTAGAAAGCTCGACAGATAGCTAGCTATCAAGAAGGTATCGAGGAGGTGTCGAGCAGGCTTTTAAAACTAGTTTTTTGAGATGTGAAAAATACAGACATGAATGCAATCTAACATGCAACTCAACCAATGATCCAATCAACAATTAAGCTTTCAAAATCATCTCTCAAATGAAAATTTAAGCACATGGATCTCTAAAAACACACATACACTAAACAAGTCTAACCAATTTTATATTTCAAAAGCAAGTCAAGACAGTTTAGTGAGTATACATTAATACATGTAAAACCTCGTGATGGCCAATTCACATTGTACCTGCACATGTATCAAGAATAGCAAAGAATATTGTATGTTGTGTGTGAAAAACATTGCAAGATTGCAAAAGTGTATGCATGTTATGACGATTTGAGATATGAGAAAATCACTTTAACTCACACATAATCATAACTGCTTGATGGGGACTATCACCTTTAAGGTACATCCTATAACTCTCACATCTCCTAGAATACACGCTTGCAATTATTTTTAAAGCATTTTGATCTTTTTTCTTTTGTTTTTTTCTTTGCATATTTTTCTTTTAAACATATCATGCATGGGCTTATTAGGGAGAGAAAAGAAATACCCAATGATATTTGACATTCTAATTTTGCTATGCCTAAGCACACAAATGTCATTGACATTACACTTTTGCTATGCCGGATCATATAGGTGTCTTATTATGATTGGCAGGAAACAGTGGTAAGATGGTTATTTATGCCTTTTTCTCATGATTTCTTTAATCTTTCCTGTCAAAAAGAGTGATATGTGTGTTAAGTTTAAAAGACAACTTAATCGTACTCATCACAAACACGAGCCACAAAGCTCACTTGCTTAGTTGTGCATAGAGATGCTCATCTAAGCTACAAATGATACAAAGTTTAGAAAACTTTGTTTTAATGGCTATCCAAGGTACACAAGTACCAAAGTACACAAAACACACGTTGTTTTTGTATTTTTCTGATTTTCCAAATTTTTTTTTATATGAAAAACAAAACAAAGCAAAAACTGAAAAATAACCAAACAAAAACATGTTAAGCAAACAAAGCATAAAAACTAGATGCAAATGCATGAGGAAGAAGGAAAAAGAGAGAAAGATCATCCCATGGAGATAACACCAATGTTTTGACAAAGGAATTTGAAGCGTTTACTGTCAAGAGGTTTGGTAAACAAGTCAGTCTTCTGATCATCGGTGTGAATAAACTCAAGAGTGAGAGTACCATCTTCGACAAGCTCTCTAATGAAGTGATGGGGAATCTCTATGAATTTGGTTCTAGAATGTTGAACTAGATTCTTAAAAATATTAATGGCACTGGTATTGTCACAATAGATAGTGAGATGTTCTTGACAAATACCATAATCATGGAGGAGTTTTTGCATCCATAGGAGTTGGGTGCAATAGCTACCAGCAGCAATGTACTCAGCTTCTACAGTGGATAACGAGATGGAATTCTGCTTTTGCTCATCCAAGAGACAAGATTATTGCCCACATAGAAACAATCCCCTGAAGTACTCTTTTTATCATTAGCATTCTCAACCCAATCAGCATCAGAGTACCCAACAAGAACATCACTTGTGTCCTTATTGTACCACACACCAAACTCAGCAGTGGTTTTAACATGCTTTATGATTCTCTTTAAAGTAGTCATGTGGGACTCTTTGGGATTAGCCTAATATTTAGCACACACTCCAACACTATAACTAATGTCAGGTCTACTAGCAATAAGTTAAAGAAGACTACCTATCATGCTTCTATATAGAGAAGGATTAACACTTTTACCTAACAAGTCAACAATGAGTTTAACATTTGGGCTCATAGGGGTTCTGACAGAACTAGCAAATTCCAAACCAAACTTTTTCAGAAGATTCTTAGCATATTTAGATTGAGATAGGAATATACCAGAATCTTGTTGATGTATCTTCAAGAAAGTGAGTCAACTCTTCAATCATGCTTATCTTGAACTCGAACTGCATGAGTTTTGAGAAACCATGAGCAAGTTCATCCTTAGTCGATCTGAAGATGATGTCATCAACATAGACTTGGGTAACTATCAACTCGCTATCTTCTCTTTTGATGAAAAGAGTCTGATCAGCCTTTCCTCTTGTGAACTTATGTGACACCAAGTATTGTGTAAGCCGATCATACCAAGCTCTGGGGGCTTGCTTTAACCCATAGAGTGCCTTCTTGAGATACAGTACATGATCTAGAAAGTGTGGATCAATAAACCCTTTTGATTACGCCACATAAATGTCTTCTTTGAGTAATCCATTTAAGAAAGCAGTCTTCACATCCATCTGATAAAGCTTGAACTTTAATTGACAGGCTAGTGCAGGGAGAATTCTGATGGACTCCATACGGGCAACTGGAGAAAATGTTTCATCATAGTCTACTCCTTTCATTTGTGAGTATTCTTGAGCTACAAGCCGAGCCTTGTTGCAGATCACATTGCCCTCCTCATTAGTCTTGTTGCGGAATATCCATTTTGTACCAATGATGTGTTCACCCTTCAGTCTAGGTACCAAGGTCCAAACATCATTCCTCTGAAATTGAAGGAGTTCATCATGCATTGCTTTAGCCCAGCTTTCATCCTAAAGAACTTCCTCAACTTTTGTGGGTTCAACCTGTGATAAATAACAAGAATAAGACACAAAGTTAGCAACACATTTATCAACAGTTCGTTTCCTTAAGGTGAGTTCATTCATATTTCCCACAATTTCTTCTAGAGGATGATTTAATTTAACCCTGGATTAAGGTCTTTTCTCTTCATGAGACTCAGAATCTAGTGAAGTGGGTATGTCTACAGAGTCTTCCAAAACACTGGGAATACTTGGAGATGCAGGTTCTTGTTCAATAAGTTCTTGAATTTCATTAGGCTTAGGAAGAAGAATTTCTTTGGGTAACTCCTCAATGCCTTTCTAAGAACTGGAATCTGAAGACTCATCAATAACAACATTCACCATTTCCATTACCTTCATAGTCTTTTGTTGTATACACGATAAGTCTTGCTAGTGGAGGAGTAGCCCAAAAATATACCTTCATCAATCCTAGAGTCAAACTTTCCCACATTCTCTCTATCTTTGAGGATGAAATAGGTGCTTCCAAAGATCCTGAAGTACTTCACATTCAGCTTCCTTCCTTTCCATGACTCATATGGAGTCTTCTTGGTACCGGGTCTGAAGTACACTCTATTAACTGTATGACAAGCAGTGTTAACAGCTTCTCCCCATAAATTTCTGGCCAAATCCTTGTTGTATAACATGGCTTTGGCTATCTCCTAAATAATTATGTTCTTTCTTTCTGGTCAAGAGTAATAGGAGTAGAGAATTCTTGAGATATACCTAATTTCTGGCAAAAGGACTCCATAAATGAGTTTTCGAATTCTTTACCATGGTCACTTCGAATTTGACCAATCTTTAGGTTCTTCTCATTCTGTAATCTTGTGCATGAGGCTTCAATGTGCTCAGGAGTATTAGACTTGGATCATAAGAGAATGATCCAAGTGTACCTAGTGAAGTTTCCACAACCATGATGTATCTCTTACCACCAAGAGACTCGATTCTAGTTGGACCCATGAGATCCAAATGTAGAAGCTCCAATGGCCTGGATGTAGCTGATGTCTGAGTGCTTGGATGCTTAGCTTTTATCTGTTTTCCAAGCTGACATGGTCCACACACCACATTATTCATTCTACTAAGCTTTGGTATTCCCAAGACTGATTCATGCTTAGATACAATAGAAAGATGTTTGCAACTAGCATGTCCCATCCGTTGATGCCATAAATCTTCATTAGGCAAACGAATGTTGTTGCACATAATATCAGCATCAGGAACCAGTTCATAATAGTTGTCTAAAGTGCGAACACCACTTATGAGGTTCTTTCCAAACTCATTCATGACAAGACATTTTCACTTTGAGAAGAGCACCATGAATTCTTGATCACATGTCTGACTTATATTTAACAGGTTCACCCTTAGACCTTCTACATAGAGGACATTTGTAATGTTTGGCAGTCCAGGTAGAGAAATAATTCCCTTTCCTTTAATTTGAGATTTGCTCCCATCACTGAAAGTGAAATTGCCACCCTTTTTAGACTCAAAAGTCTTGAAGAGAGATCTGTCTCCAGTCATGTGTCTTGAGCAACCGCTGTTGGGGTACCACAAACATATGTCTATAACTTTAAATGCAGATTTCATCATAAAATACATTTCATGTTTAGATGACAGATCAGTGGGAATGGTGCTTTCTCTCATCTGCCTTTTTCAAGCTAAGCCTTTAATTTTTACTCTTCTCAGACGAACTCCTTTGCACATTTTCATTCTGAGACAGTCTAGTTTCTTCTTAGCCAAACTGAGATCTTTTTCAATAGTCATCATAAGGGAATTCAAATAACTTTTAGACTTGTATTTTCTTAAACACTAAATCAAAAAGAGATTAGAAAAACAAGATGTATTTGAAAACATAGATCTCTTCAAGCCGGTTATAGCCATGACAACAGGGGTCAATGGATCACCACCCTAATCAAAGTGTGCCTGCTCTGATACCACTCGACAGGCCACAAACTGAATGACCCCTTGTGATAGAAATTAATTAATTAATTAGTCAAGTTATTAATTAATCAATTTATCATGCAAACACGTGGCAGCACAAACAAATCACCAACAAACTAAATATGCAGCGGAAAATAAATAACACGGTGATTTGTTTATGAATGGGGAAAACCTAATGGCAAAAATCCCACCGGATAATTTTCAGGTCACCACTTCCTAATCTCCACTATTATCACAACAAGCGGTTACAAGAAATCCAAGTACCTTACCAACCTACAGTTGAACCCTTACCCCAATACCCAATTAGACTTATTCTGTAGTGACAGTTTCCCTTTCAGATGCACGACTCCCAGTACGTGACTAACCAATTGCGCGGATCTCAGTACGCGACTTCAATAACCAACTAAGAGGTTGTTGGTTGCAAAGTTCTTCAGTTTATCCACACTATGAAGATCAAGAAGATGCTTGGTCACAAAACCCTACGGTGCACATACAGAGCAACTTCTTTAAGAGAAAGAGATGAACTAGGGCAAGAACTTCATCTCCGGTCACAATTTGCTTGAACAGAGTTTGCTCAAAGCTTGTGCAACTTGTGAACACTTTGACGGCCCTTAAACTGATCCTTTTATATGTCTAGGATGACGAGAAAAGAAAACCCAAAGACAGATTCACAAATCCCAAGAAAATTAGATTGAAACTTTGAAAATCTTAAATCTCAACAGATAGTAGGTGTAAGGTTGAATTTATTCAACCATCTAATTGGCTTTATTCCGTGCCAAATTTGCTTGTAATTCAGCATTTAGTAACCCTGTATTTGGGTGGGTTTGATGTAAGGGTAGTGAGTGAGTTAGAGTGAAGATTGCTCAAGAGTGTGCAAGAAAACAGAGACTCGTGGCTTGGCCTCGCGGGTGACTCGCGGTTGCAAGCCGCCAGACACAGCACATGTGCCAAGCATGCTGGAAGGTGAATAGTCATGCAAGCTGGAGCACTACAGGACAAAACAGGACAACTGACCATATGGTTATCTTGCGACTGGATCTCGCGACTTAGTCAAGCCGCGAGGTCAAGCCGCGAGCCACCCCTATTTTGTAAAACCTGACGTTTCACATTCCTCTCCCACTCTAGTATAAATACCCCTTTTACCCAGGATTGTAAGAAAGTTTCCAGAGAGAATTTTGAGAGAAAAACCCTAAAGAAAAACAAGATTGATTCACCCACAATCTATACATTAGAGTCTCTTCAAATTCCTCAACTCTCTTCCTCTCCATTGTCAAATCCTTGAGAGGCTTTATACCAAACCTGGTTCTCACCATTATCATTACTGTGAGAGAGGTGTTTGGATTTCTAGGAAGCAGTTAGGAAGGAACCAATCTTCATTGGTTGATGCTACGGTCTAGTAGCGAAATCCGGAAAGCTATAAAAGAAAAAAGTTCGGCGCAACCTCGTTGGAGCAAGAAGCTTGAAGGGCTTAGGTGCACTTGGTAGATTAGGCTTGGAGGGTCTATTGCTGTCCATGTATCCCAACTGTATTTTCTAGTGGATTGTTTACCGCTTGGAGGGCGGCGGAGAGGTTTTACGCCGAGGGCTTCGGTTTCCTCTTCGATAACACATCGCGTGTTGTCTTCGTGTTTGCATCTTCCTTCCTCTCTATCTTTGCCTTTTTATTATCTACTGTGGATTGTGTTTTGTTTCGGCTTAGATAGTTTTTACCAATTCCATATTATAGCTTATGTTAAGTTTCCGCACACTGGTTGTTTGACATATTGCTTGAATTGGTTAAGTTGTAATTTGGGGGTCTAAACGTTCAAAGGTGTTTATACACGTTTTTGAACTTTCAATTGGTATCAGAGCGGGTACACTTGTTTTGGTTTTATTACCTAAGTGTGATCCTTGACCCCTTGTGTGTTTTGCCATGAATAATGCTTCGTATGCTTCTATGGATATTGTTGATTGTAACATGCCATGTGTTTGTGAAAATGCCTCTATGAGGGTTAATTCTCATAATTGCGATGATATGTTACTTGAATCTATGGGTGTTGTTGACAAACTCTTGAAGAAATGAGCTAAGAAGTTTTAAAAGAATTTGAGCAAATTAGTTTGTGAAAATGATGATTTGATTGCTAAACTCAATGAATCCAACAAATTGGTTGAGAAATATAAGAATCTTGCTGAAATTTCTCTTGAAAAGCTGAAAGAGTTTGAATGTTTAAATAAGGACTTGGATGCTAAACTTGTTTTGTCTAACAAACTTGTTGATGATCTTAAATCTGAAAATGAATCTCTTAAGATGCATGCCAAGTGTTTGATTGCTGAACCCATTGATAAAATGGATGATAATATGTGTTGCAATCATGTTGTGGTACCTGATCTTATGCCTAATGTGTATTCTACCTCTAAGGACAAATCGGTGTACGTTCCTCCACAAAAAAAAAAATCAAAATGTGGAGAGAAAGACTGTTAAGTCAAAGCCTCTGTTTAGGTCTCAACCTAAGGTTTTGGATGGATTTAAGTTTGTTCCAACTTGCCACCATTGTGGTGTGATTGGTCATATAAGACCTCAATGTCATAAGTTGAAGAGGGAACAAAACCATGTTGCTAGATCCCTTCCCAAAAAGCCTAGTGGACCTAAACACATTATTTGTCACCATTGTGGTGCCTTTGGTCATCTAAAACCTCAATGCTCTAAGTTTCATGCTTTTAAAAGAATCAAAAGAAAAGAAAAACTTGAGCTTTTTGGAAGTTGTGCTAAAAAGAGTAAACCAGTTTTGAGTGAAAATAGCATGTTGTTAAAGAAAATGTTTAATGCTCTTAACTCCTTGACTATGTGCATCTCCAGTTCTCATTCTTCCAACCCTCGTCTCACTTCTCTTGAGACACTCATTCCAAACAATCGTTCTGTTTGGATGAGGAAGGGTTCCTATGGTTGAGCTTTTGCTCTTTTGGTCCTTGATCTAATTCTTTCGATCTTTGTAGGACCCTTCATGCATTAAATGTCATATCTTCATGCATTTTATGCATCTTGCATTTATTTATATGCATTATTTTGTTTTTTATCTTACTTTTATATTTTAATTTTGTGTGAATAAAAAATCTAAAACCACATAAAAAGTGAAAAATTCAAAAAGTTTGATCGTATATGTTTGAGCACATATCACATGTGAGTTTGGCCTTGTACCTTTGTACAAATGGCTTTATGCATTTACGAGCTTAGCTTGTTAGTTTTGCACTTATATTTTTGTGGGAAAAATCTTGACATCTTTGTGTGATTGTTTTAAATCGATCTTCAAGCTTGTCATGAATGATTAGTCAATAGTCATGTTGGTTTTGATACATGCGTAGACTTGTGCTTATATCTCTTCCCACTCTTTTATTTTTATTGCTTAAAGAGCTCAATAAATGTAAATTTCAAAATGAAAAGAGATAATGAGCTGCAAAAGCTGTTGCACATACTAATATTCTACTAGGAAAAAGGGAAAGCGACTTAAATGAAATTGTATGATGCCCAAAAAGCCAAAGGCTTGTTCATCAAATTGAAATATCACAAATTTCAGGCATCGATCTCAAAATGAGATGTTTTGATTCAAAATGATCAAATGTTATGAATTGTAAAGAAGCCAAATGAAAAGCTTCATCATATGTAATCATTTTCTTGTGGGAGGTCATATATGTTCATTTCTATAATTAAGATAGACCACTTGACTTAATTGAATTGATCATTGAAGTTTCACTCTAGACTAAGAACTATTTCACATTTGATACACACACACAACACACATGCCTAATGTTCAATGAATGTCTTATTCATTTGTTAGAATGTACTTGTCTAAATGTGATGTGTGTGTGCTCAATAATATATGGTTCAATCCAAAAAGATTTTTGATCATTTTATATGTTTTTGGAAGTGATTTTTATCACTCTTTGTGTTCATGTTTAGTGTTTACTTTATTTTTCATTGTTTAAACATGTTCTGTATTGAAAAACAGGTGTCAGAGTTTTTCGCGGCTCAGCTAGCAACTCGCCAGTCGCGAAACTCCAGTTGCGAGTCCATCCAGAAGCTTTTGGCGACTCACTCGCGGCTTGCTCGTGACTCACTCGCGACTCGCGAAAATTTTCACGACTGAACCTCGCGACTCGCGAAAATTTTCGCGACCGAACCTCGCGACTCGCCCAGTCGCGAAATGCCCAGAAAAAGCTTTTTAAAGGGCTTTTTGTGGGAAACTTGTTTTAAACCTCTTTCATCTTCTCTAAAACCCCTCTTTCAATATTTTTACAACAAAACCCAACCAATTTGAATGATTTTTCATTCCATTAACATTTCTAAGGTATTTATAAACTCTTTTCATTAATTTTGATCTTTAGATTATGTTTTGGAGAGTTTTGTGCTCTTGGTTGGGATTTTTATCATAGGGGTTGGGAAAACTTAATTTTTGTCAAATTTCTTCATGGGATTGTTTCTTTTGTTGATTTGCATTGGATGTTGGCCCCTTGTGGCAGAAAGAACATGTATTAAGGGTGAATTTCATGATGTTCATGCATTATTTCACATTATTGTTCATAGTGTGCATACTAGGTGTTTGATAAAATGCCTCTTAGACATTTTCTCGCTTGTTTGGACTCCGATGAGTACCAAATTTTGGGGTTTCTCATGTTTCTTCATTAGGAACATGTTTGGTTTGTTGGTTGTGTATTTTGCACACTTTACCCCTCATGTGCATTTTTCATGCATTGGTCATGCATTGCACTTAGCCACCTCTTGCACACACCTTTGCTACCCTTGTTATGCATTGGTCTTTACCATATTTCTTCATTCTAGCATGTCATGTTTACCTTATGCTTTGTAGCATGTTACTTTATCTTAGGTTTGAGCTTCATTTTCTCATTCATCTTGCACCCCTCATGCATCATTATCATTGTTTGTTCATTCATCTCTTGTCCTCTTTTCTCCTTGACCCTTTGTCTATTCCTGACAAAAAGGGGGAGAGTATACTCTAGAGAGTATACCGGAGTGTTTTTTCATTTCTATATGACTCTTGTTTTGACTCTTGTACACATCCTTAGGGGGAGAAATTCTATTTCTCATGCACATTTGTAGGGGGAGAGATTTTCCATAGTGGAGATGCATATACCAAGGGAGAGAAGACATTGTGTTAACTAGAAAACTTTGTTCTGTTTGTTTTCTTATTAGCTTTATGGTGCTTTGAGTTATGCTTTGTTGTTCTCATTGCATCATGTTTGTACTTTGGACATGCATATATCCCTATGCTATTGTGCTTCTTTAAATGCATGTTCGAATGATCATTTGCTTTGCTATGTGATCATTGTAGTCATTTCTATACGACTATTTTGGTGTATGATCAAGTTGCTCACATGTTTCACATCATGCTTACTTGATCGCAATTTACTTGTTACATTATACTTGTCCTTTTATTATTTGCTTTACCTTGAGGGTCTAATGTGTTTTGTGCAAATGTTTCAGGTTACAAGTATATATGTTCCAAGTGCATCACAACTTCTCATCACTTTGAAGGGGAGAAACTTTAAGCACTTTTAGTTTATATTGTTTAAGTTTATATTCAGTATTTTGTGGTTTGTACCCATGTGCTTTTGTAAGCTTTTAGGGTTAATGTTTTATGCATGGTTTGTAGGCTTTATGGTATGTACCTTGCTTAATGCAGCCTTTATGCTATGTTGAAATCAGTACTTTAATCTAAATGTCTTGCATTTTGATTTATGTACTGTCACTCTTATGCCCTTGTATGATTGTTCCTAGATGCATATACCTTGTGTATTATGCATTGGTTTAGTGTTGAGCATACAAGTATCTTGCCTTGTGCTTGTTAACTTGTATGTCCTTGTGTTCATTCCAAGTGTGAATGAGCACTGTGATCACTAACTTGTGGTGTTCACTTGGTTGATCAAGCCATGGTTTGTTTCTTAACTCCATCTTTGCTTGATCACATATTGCCTGTTTCATATGCATTTTATGATTTTTCGCTTACAATGATCATGGTGTATTGTTGTGTTTCAGGAGTATTATGTTCATATGATTCAAATGCTTCACAGCTTCTAGAGTTAGGTGTGAGTGAGTTTTGTTCAACTGTTCCCAATTCACATGTTAAGTCTAGAGTCTGTTTTAGGGTTTTGTCACGGAATAGCCAAAGGGGGAGATTGTAAGGTTGAATATATTCAACCATCTAATTGGCTTTATTCCGTCCCAAATTTGCTTGTAATTCAGCATTTAGTAACCCTGTATTTAGGTGGGTTTGATGTAAGGGTAGTGAGTGAGTTAGAGTGAAGATTGCTCAAGAGTGTGCAAGAAAACAGAGACTCGCGACTTGGCCTCGCGGCTACAACCCGCCAGACGTAGCACACGTGCCAAGCATGCTGGAAGGTGAACAGTCATGCAAGCTGGAGCACTACAGGACAAAACAGGACAACTGGCCATACGGTTATCTCGCAACTGGATCTCGTGACTTAGTCAAGCCGCGAGCCACCCCTGTTTTGTAAAACCTGATGTTTCACATTCCTCTCCCACTCCAGTATAAATACCCCTTTTACCCACGATTGTAAGAAAGTTTCCAGAGAGAATTTTGAGAGAGAAACCCTAAAGAAAAACAAGATTGATTCACCCACAATCTATACATTAGAGTCTCTTCAAATTCCTCAACTCTCTTCCTCTCCATTGTCAAATCCTGGAGAGGTTTTATACCAAACCTGGTTCTCACCATTATCATTACTGTGAGAGAGGTGTTTGGATTTCTGGGAAGCAGTTAGGAAGGAACCAATCTTCATTGGTTGATGCTACGATCTAGTAGCGGAATCCGAGAAGCTAGAAAAGAAAAAGATTCGGCGCAACCTCATTGGAGCATGAAGCTTGGAGGGCTTAGGTGCACTGGGTAGATTAGGCTTGGAGGGTCTATTGCTGTCCATGTATCCCAATTGTATTTTCTAGTGGATTGTTTACCGCTTGGAGGGTGGCGGAGAGGTTTTACGCCGAGGGCTTCGGTTTCCTCTTCGATAACACATCGCGTGTTGTCTTTGTGTTTGCATCTTCCTTCCTCTCTATCTTTGCCTTTTTATTATCTGCTGTGGATTGTGTTTTGTTTCAGCTTAGATAGTTTTTACCAATTCCATATTATAGCTTATGTTAAGTTTTCGCACACTAGTTGTTTGACATATTGCTTGAATTGGTTAAGTTGTAATTTGGGGGTCTAAACGTTCAAAGGTGTTTATACACGTTTTTGAACTTTCAGTAGGTGTCGAGCAGCTATTGAGCAAGTGTCGAGCACACCAAATGTAGAACAACTTCCTTAAGCTCAATAGATGCAACTGTCGAGCTTTAATGATTTTACACTCTGAACTTGTTTTCTTGAACAGACTTGAAGGCTTCAATACTTGATCTTGAAACAAGGTTTCTTAAAGTATTTAAAGACATCCTAAATCTTCCCAAATACAAGTAAAGTGTGTTTTGTCAAAGGATAAGCCAATTACGTAAAATCATGACATATGTTCTTAACATGTGAAACACATATGTCCTAACACATTTCATTTTCCAAACTTAAGATAATTTACTTCCATTGGTCTACATGCTAAAAGCCTTCATAAAATAAGGTAAAAATAAGAAAATCAAGTAGATCAATGGTATAACTAAATGAAACAAGTAAGATGTTTCAATATTGGTTGAGCTAGACATGGATCAACATATTTAACAAAAATTGAAAAAAGGCGTACTTATATGAAAAGTCCATGTTTTTGTTGGCTTTATTCAATAACAAATTTGTATGTATTTATTTACTTTTTAATGTATCTTTCTAGGACTTAATTGTATTTGGGGTTGAAGTTCTTGAGCCTCATATATTGTTTGGAAAGTTGCATTCATAGTGATCTCCCGAATTCAGGCAAACCTGCTTTCCCATGAATCGACACTTGGCAGAATGTAAGGATTAGAATGATGACTAGACAAGTCATGATTATTTCGTGACCAACGAAGCCGCGACAAGGTCACGAGTTGCACAATCATTGTACTCTGCTCTCTATACATTTTTTGGTCATTGTGATTCTATCAACACACAAATATTTTGTGTGGACAAGCCTTCAGAAAAGGGTCTTAACAAACCCTAGAAGATAAGTTAAATATCCACAAGTGGCTATTCCATGTAGGAAAAGAGAGAGCTTTTGGTTTTGAGAAAAAACAACTCCACCTTCTTTTTTCAATCTCTTTCAACCCTTGATTGAGATATTGTATTCCTTAATCTCACCCAAATTCAAACCTTGTGAGTTGAGTGAAGGTTCTTGGAAACTTAAGAAGCCCCTTTCAAAATTCAATTCATTTTGGTGGCGTTTCCATTGGTGTTTTGATGGAGGTTCTCCAGTAAGCTTCAAAGAGAATAGGCTTGGTGAAGTCAGTTACTAGCTAGAGTTTGTACGGTTCAAGTACATATAGGCATGTGGGCTTGGAGGGTTTATAGTGTTCTTATGTGCCACAACTATCTTGTCTACTAGAAATTTCCCATGGGTGGTCAGGAGAGAGGTTTTTCCACCTGGTGTTTCGGGTTTCCCTCTTCCTAAATACTTCTTGGTGTTTGGCTTTGGTTTGCATGCTTTTACCTTATTTCCATATTGCTTTTGTGTTTGATATGTCTTGATTAGCTTAGCCCTTAGTTTATGGGAATTGGTTAATCATTTACACTTGGAATAATTTTATTAGTTTTTCTTAAAAGTGATTTAGCCATAAAAATCATAGTTCAAGGTTCTACATTTTTGCTAGGGTTGCGATAGGATCTTTCACTATAAAACATATTAATACCAAGAAGCAGACATGTTTTCATACGAAGAGATTCTAAGTTAATATAAATGATAAGTTCACCTTCAAATAATGGAGAAAACATTCTAAGTGAATTTTTTTTTTTGTTAGTATTTTTGGGCATTGAGTCTCTATCATTTGGCTGGAGATATGTAAATATCCGTAGACTACGGTGATTCTGTTAAAAATTTGTGGCCAAACTATCCTTAATTCTCAATAGTTAAAAACAAATTATATTCACCTTTAAAAAAAATAACCACTTTCTTACCTATAGCTAAGTTAATTTGTTTCCACCTATGTTAAGTGGAAGTTAATACATAATACAACCAACATTGATAGAGCAACAATAAAGAAAACCTAAAAGTCGCAAGCATCTGCAAGTTCTTTCTGTCAACTTTTCCCACATTTAATTGTTTCTTATTCCAAAATAAAATACATAATAAAAAAAAAAAAATTATGAAGCCAACAAGTTAGAAATATAATTTATCAATTATCTTTCAAGCTGTAAGGTTGAATTTAATCAACCATTTTATTGGCTTTATTCCGTGCCAAATTTGCTTGTATTTCAGCATTTAATAACCCTGTATTTAGCTGGAGCACTACAGGACAAAACAGGACAACTGGCCATACGGTTATCTCGCGACTAGATCTCGCGACTAGATCTCGCGACTTAGTCAAGTCGCGAGGTCAAGCCGTGAGCCACCCCTGTTTTGTAAATCCTGACGTTTCACATTCCTCTCTTACTCCAATATAAATACCCCTTTTACCCACAAATGAAGGAGAGCTTCCAGAGAGAATTTTAAGAGAGAAACCCTAAAGAAAAACAAGATTGATTCACCCATAATCTATACATTAGAGTCTCTTCAAATTCCTCAACTCTCTTCTTCTCCATTGTCAAATCCTTGAGAGGCATTTTACCAAACTTTGTTCTCACCATATTCATCACTGTGAGAGGGCTGTTTGGATTTCTGGGAAGCAGTTAGGAAGGAACCAATCTACATTGGTTGATGCTACGGTCTAGTAGCGGAATCCGGGAAGCTAGAAAAGAAAAAGGTTCAACACAACCTCGTTGGAGCAAGAAGTTTGGAGGGCTTAGGTGCACTGGATAGATTAGGCTTGGAGGGTCTATTGCTGTCTATGTATCCCAACTACATTTTCTAGTGGATTGTTTACCGCTTGGAGGGCGGCGGAGAGGTTTTACGCCGAGGGCTTCGGTTTCCTCTTCGATAACACATTGCGTGTTGTCTTTGTGTTTGCATCTTCCTTCCCTTTTATCTTTGCCTTTTATTATCTGCTATGGGTTATGATTTTAATTTGACTTAGATAGTTTTTCCAATTCCATATTATAACTTATGTTAATTTTCCACACACTTGTTGGTTGACATAATACTTGAATTGGTTAAGTTGTAATTTGGGGGTCTAAACGTTCAAGGGTGTTTATACACATATTTGAACTTTCAATTGGTATCAGAGCGGGTACACTTTTATTGGTTTCAACACCATTGTGTGATCCTTGACTCCCTATTGAGATAGATCGGTCTCAATCCCTAAATGCACCTCCATATTTTGATGGTAATAATTATGCTTTTTGGAAGGTTCGCATGAGAGCATTTCTTTGCTCAATTGATGAATCTGTTTGGGATGCTGTTGAGATTGGTTGGATCAGACCTAAGGTAGCCAAATCCAGATGGGATAAGGCAGCATTCGCTGCATCTAATGCTAACAGTAAAGCACTCAATGCTATTTTCTGTGGTGTGTCTCCAGATGAATTTGACAGGATCTCTCACATTACCGTTGCAAAAGAAGCATGGGAGATATTGGAAACCACCTACGAAGGCACGAAGAAAGTGAAAGACACCAAGTTGCAAATGCTGACCACTCGGTTTGAGGAGCTCAAAATGAGTGAGGATGAGTCCTTTGACTCTTTCTATGGGAAGCTAAATGAGGTGGTTGTCAGCAAGTTCAATTTGGGGGAGAAAACGGAGGATTCTAAAATTGTAAGGAAGATCCTTCGATCATTGCCGGAAAGTTGTCGTGCTAAAGTGATAGCGATTGAAGAGAGCAAGGACCTTGATGACATCAAAGTCCAGGAGCTGGTTGGTTCTCTTCAGACTTATGAGATGTCGCTGCCCAATCAACGGAAGAGTAAATCTCTTGCTCTTAAGACCATTAATGAGAAGGTGGAAGATCAAGACTCATCGGGAGAAGATGTGGTTGACAAAAATGTTGCATACCTTGTTAAAAATTTCAGAAAGTTCCTGAAATTAAAAAATAATGGCAAATTTGGTGATAAAAGAAAATTCCAAAGTTCAGGAAGGGAAAAAATGGAATTCAAAAAGAAAGATGGAAAAGAATCCCAACCTACACAAGGTGTCACTTGTTTTGAATGTAACGGGCATAGACACTTTAAGAAAGAATGTCTGAATTATTTGAAATCGAAAGGCAAAGTGTATGCCACAACATTGAGTGACTCGAATTCATCCGACTCAAAATTTGAAGAAAGCTGTGATGGAGAGGGGAACTACTTAGCTTTTACGACTATTGCTCATGTTGAGTCTTCAGACGAGTTGAATTTGCTTGTACGAGACCTTGGAGAACATAGTGATGAAGAATCAATGGGAATTGTTGAAGAATCAGATGCTGAAGAAGATGAGAGCACAGCCAACCTTCAAGAGAATTATAACTCACTCCTAGAGAAGTCGGGTGAGTACACAAGGGTGGCTAAGGCAGCTGTGAGAAAAATGAAGAAGGCAGAGGAGGATTATAAAAGTCTCCTAATCCGATATAGGGAGGCCAAATGTGAGATAGAAACACTGAATGGTGAGCTGTCAGAAGCTTACACAAAAGTGAGATTTCTTGAGCAAGAGGTTGTGCAAGCAAATGCTAAAATTGAGAGGGTCACTACCAAGAAGCTAGATGATGTTATTTCATCTCAAAAGAGCTTTTCAAACAAATCCGAGTTGGGATATACCGGAGGAAGTAGCTCATCTGGAAATGTCACTGAAGAAGTGAAGTTTATAAAGGCCAAAGAATCAGCCGATGTTGGTCCTACTGCTGAGGAGCCCAAGATTGAGGAGAAGAGAAATGTGGGGAATGAACGGTTGTTGAATACCCGTAATCAATCTGTGGGCAGGTCTGAATCTCGTGCCAAGTCACGTCCACCACCACAAAGAGGTCCTAGATCAACTTATGTGTGTCATCATTGCGGACTTCAAGGGCATAGTCGACCAAATTGCCAAAAGCTGAGAGCAAAGAATAGTGCAACTCCTCAAAGGTCACGAGGACCTAGAAATGATAGAAGAAATTGGGCAGGTGAACAATCTAGAGATCAAAATGGTGATCCTGGAATGATGAACGTGATGAAGATGATTGGTGCATTTACCAACTGCTTGGAAAGCTTCTCATGAAGGTTCGAAAGCCCTAACTCCCGTACCCAATCCTATAAGGAAATCACCCCAAACGCAAGTGACGTGTGGGTGAAAAAGGGTACTCATGCATAAGCATTACAACATGTCTATGCATTAATACTTCCTATGCTTTGCGACGATGTTTGATTGATTGCTTGTTGTTTATGTTGATTATTGATTGTTTGTCTTCTTGTGCATACTCTTGATTTTTTTGTTTTTGATTAATCTCTTTCTTCTAGTGTCAAAAATCCAAAAATCACATAAAAATTAGAAAATCAAAAAGTTTGATTGACATTGTTAAGCTTTTGTCTCAAAACCTGTTTTGTCTTGTACCTTTGTGCTAATGGCTTTGTGCATTTTCGAACATTGTTTGTCTCTTTGCACTCATATCACTGTGGGAGAAATCTTGAAATCTATGTGATTGTTGTAAATAGATCTTCAAACTTGTCATGAATGATTAGTGAATGGTTATGATGATCTTGAGACATGCATAGACTTGTGTCTATATATCTTCCCACTCTTTATTTTTGTTTTTGCTAAAAAGAGCTCACCAAATGTAAATCTCCAAATGAAAAGAGATATTGAGCTGCAAAAGCCTGTCGCACATTCTAGTATTCGACTAGGAAAAAGGGTAAGCGACCTAAAATTAAAGTGATTGTTTATTCAAAAAGCCAAAGGCTAGTTCATTTGAAGTGAAATATAAAATATATCTCTCACAATGAGAGGTGATTGTCTCAAAAGATCAAAAAGATCAATTGTTATAATTGAAAGTGGAGTCAAATGTAAAGCTCCAAGATATGTTATTAAGTTTTGTGGGAGGTCATATATACATTTTTCTATAATTGAGATGGATCACATGATCTAGTGCTAATTGTGTATGCCTTGATTGAATTGATCATTGAAGCTTCACATTAGACTAAGGACTATCTCATTGTCGATATCCACACACAACACACAAGTTTATGTTCAATAAATTCCATAATCATTTGTGTGATTGTACTTGATAAAATGTGTTTTCATATGCTTAATCTTTGTTAATTCAAGCATAAAAAGATTTTTGAGTGTTTTAGGTGTTTTTGGAAAGTATTTTGTTTAAAAAATCTGAAAATTTCAAAAATCCTTTTTTGCCCTGTTTTGGCAACTCAGTCGCGGGTAAGTTAAGTCGCGAGCCTCAGTCACGTCTTCGCGAGTCATTTTTGGCGACTTGTTCGCGAGTGGAACGTCCAGTCGCGAGGGTTACTCAGAGATTTTGGCGGCTCAGCTCACGACTCTCTCGTGGGTAGACCTTCTAGTCGCGAAAAACACTTAGAAAAATTTTTCAAACTTTTGTCTTTGAGTGTTTTGGCAGCTTGAACTGGTGACTTTATGGCGACTCTCTTCAGTCGCGAAAAACGCGTGTTTGCAAAAATAAGGGCAGTTTTTAAATCTTTTTCAGTTTTCCCTCGAACTTTTGTGACTGTTCATCTTCTTTCTCAACTGTCTCCTTCCCAAAACACTCCGTGTACCCATTTTCAAACTTCATTGGTGCTTCATTTCTTATCCAAATCATCAAGAAAAGGTATGGGTCTTGTTTTCCTCATCTCGTTTTCCCTATTTCATGGATGTTTTTCTTACCATTTGGATTGATACTGTGTTCGAAACATTCCTCTCTTTGTGTGATGGGTATGGCTTGTTATGTTTGTTGTTGATTTCATTCTTTTTCATGTTGAGTGGTCACAATGTGCTTTTTCATTGTTCTGATATTTGCCTGTTGTTAATTCTGAAAATCTTTTGTTAAATGGGTTTGGTATTTATGTGACTTGCTCCTTTCACTTGTTTGTGTGTTGATGTTGGCTTGCGGTTTTGGTTTACTGTGTTTTATGCTAACATATCGTGTGTGATGGCATCTTCAAAATATTCTTTTAAAACAACTTCGTTTTCTAAATGTTGTGTCTCACTGCCATGTGTTTTATTTTGAATGTTCTAATTCTTCATTTTGAAATTTTATCCATGTTCATATCTTATGTGGTATGTTTTATGATATCCGTTCTTAATGTTCGAATGCTGTCTTTGTATGCATATCATGGTCATGGTAAATTGTCTCATTGACAGTTCTGTTTGAATTTGTGTCTCTCTATGCTCTTTTGCACTATCACTATTTTGCTGCACCTGTCATATTGTGCACCTTAGTATTGGTGGAAGTTTGTTTGGGTCTGAACTATCTTAAGTTTGTATTTGTGTATTAAAATCTCTGTTTTTCACTTTTATTTGCATTGAATCATGTTGATATTTATCTTGTGTGGTACTGTTGTTGGTTCTTTGCTGTGGGCCTATTCTCTTGCAGATGTCTCGTCGATCTTCCAAGGGTAAAGACATTGTTGCTGACGATCCAACAACACCAGTTGCTAAAAGGACTCAACTCTCATCACAGGCATCTCAAGACTCCAATAAGGAGAGGTTTAGAACTCTGCTTACCTCACACATCTACTCAAACATCTTTGACAAGTCAACTCCTATAGTGGAACGGGTGGTTTAACACCTTAGGGACCACTTTTATCCCTCGAATCTTTGAGCCACGAGATTGGGCAAACTTGTTTGGGAACTTTGTCGATCCAATGGATGAACTGGTTAAGGAATGCTTCTCCAATGCAAGTGATCTTGGAGTTGAACTTATTTTCTGGGTCAGAGGAAAGGAATTTGGCATTTCCCCAAACTCCATCGCCGAGGTTCTCGGCATCACTAGACCTCAGAATGTGGATCTAACTCCGTACGATGATCGAACTCCAGAGATTCAAGACATTCTACAAATCCTAGGATCTGATCATGAAGTATCCACAGCAGGCACATCCATCAGCACCGCAAAGTTTGCACCAGAGCTGACCACACTGAAGTTGATCATGTTCTCTAATCTCTATCCACTGTCCAACACTACATTCATAAATCTTGGGAGAGCTCAATTCCTTTATGATCTTATTACAGGAGCGCCTATTGATATCTGTGCTCACATCTTTTACACCATGAGAAAGACCGCGGTTCGTACTGTAGCTCGAGGAATTATTCCATTTTGCAGTCTCATCATGAAGCTCATTCTTCGTGAAGGCATTGTTCCTCCTACAGATGGAAAAATGTTGACCCGTCAGCGTCCTATTTCCATGTACTCTCTTCAAGCTAGCAGAAGTCACTCCTCTAAAACTCTAAAGAGTGCACACATCTCTTCGGTTACTCCATCTGCCCCTGAGTCAGAGACACCTGCACATACCACATCTACTTCGTATGCTATTCCTGAAGTTCCACAAGCTAGAATTCCGCAAGCACAGACTAATCCTCATGCTGATAGAGTGGGTAGTTTACTTGAACATATTCAGAAACGCATTGATGAGATTGTGACACTTCTCTACTCCACAAACAACCATGTTCAAATGCATCTCGAGACTATGGAGAATCAGCTAGACGCTATTCAACGAAAGTTGGACGACAGCCTTTAGCTATTCGTGCCAAAAAGGGGGAGAGCATTCAGTAAGGGGGAGAAAGTTCAAAGGGAAGTGTGCATAGTGATAGGGGGAGTACACACATACTTTTGACATACTTTTGTTTTAAGTCTTATCCTCTAAACTTATAGGTTTATGTTTTTGGACTTTTAGCATTTATATGGGTTTGATACACTGTGGTTTTGGTGTGTTCTTGTTTCTAACTCATAACTTATAATCTTGGTTTAATCTTTTATATATATTGTTGATATTTTTCAGGATATATTGTTTTTGTACCCATGTGCTTATGTAAGCTTTTAGGGTTAATGTTTTTATGCATATTTTGTAGTCTTTATGGTTTGTACCTTGCTTAATGCAGCCTTTTATGCTATGTTGAAATCAGTACTTCTATCTAAATGTCTTGCATTTTGATTTATGTATTGTCACTCTTGTGCCCTTGTAGGATTGTTCCTAGATGCATATACTTTGCGTATTATGCATTGGTTGAGTATTGAGCATACAAGTATCTTGCCTTGTTCTTGTTAAGTTGTATGTTCAAGTGTTCATTCCAAGTGTGAATGAGCACTCTGATCACTACCTTGTGGTGATTACTTGGTTGATCAAGCCTTGATTTGAATCTTCACTTCATCTTTGCTTGATCACCTTAAACTTGTTTCATATGCATTTCATGTTTTTCTGCATACAATGATCATGGTGTATTGTTGTGTTTCAGGAGTTTCATGTTCTTATGATTCAAGTGCTTCACAGCTTCTAGAGTTAGGTGTGAGTGAGTTTTGTTCAACTATTCTCAACTCACATGTTAAGTCTAGAGTCTGTTTTAGGGTTTTGTCACGGAATAACCAAAGGGGGAGATTGTAAGGTTGAATTTAATCAACCATTTTATTGGCTTTATTCCATACCAAATTTGCTTGTATTTTAGCATTTAGTAACCCTGTATTTAGGTGGGTTTGTTGTAAGGGTAGTGAGTGAAATAGAGTGAAGTTTGCTCAAAAGTGTGCAAGAAAACAGAGACTTGCGGCTTGGCCTCGCTGGTGACTCGCGGCTGCAAGCCGCCAGACGCAGCACACGTGCCAAGCATGCCAGAAGGTGAACAGTCATGCTAACTGGAGCACTACAGCACTCAGTCAAGTCGCGAGGTCAAGCCACGAGCCACCCCTGTTTTGTAAATCCTGACATTTCACATTCCTCTCTTACTCCAGTATAAATACCCCTTTTACCCACAAATGAAGGAGAGCTTCCAGAGAGAATTTTAAGAGAGAAACCCTAAAGAAAAATAAGATTGATTCACCCACAATCTATACATTAGAGTCTCTTCAAATTCCTCAACTCTCTTCCTCTCCATTGTCAAATCCTTGAGAGGCATTTTACCAAACTTTGTTCTCACCATATTCATCACTGTGAGAGGGCTGTTTGAATTTCTGGGAAACAGTTAGGAATAAACCAATCTACATTGGTTGATGCTACGGTCTAGTAGCGGAATCTGGGAAGTTAGAAAAGAAAAAGGTTCGGCACAACCTCGTTGGAGCAAGAAACTTGGAGGGCTTAGGTGCACTGGGTAGATTAGACTTGGAGGGTCTATTGCTGTCTATGTATCCCAACTACATTTTCTAGTGGATTGTTTACCGCTTGGAGGGCGGTGGAGAGGTTTTACGCCGAGGGTTTCGGTTTTCTCTTCGATAACACATCGCGTGTTGTCTTTGTGTTTGCATCTTCCTTCCCCTTTATCTTTGCCTTTTATTATCTGCTGTGGGTTGTGATTTTAATTTGGCTTAGATAGTTTTTCCAATAACATATTATAACTTATGTTAATTTTCCGCACACTAGTTGTTTGACATAATGCTTGAATTGGTTAAGTTGTAATTTGGGGGTCTAAACGTTCAAGGGTGTTTATACACATATTTGAACTTTCACAAGCATTCTATCAAACAATATTGATTTAAAATAAAATATATAATTACTGCTAGGCTCTTTGCAATGCGAATCCACTACAAAAGCTTTTCCTCCATTGCTGTTTTGATTGTGATTCAATTCATATAAATACATGGGTTTTCAATGTCATTGCACGTGACGTGGAAAAGCTCAATCTGTTAGTTAGGCCTCTCTATCATGAATTTTTCTACGTGCCAAAGTTATAAATTACAGAAACAGTGTGGGTCAATGACTATCGAAACCAAACAAACCACTTTGATTAGAAAAAACACATTACATAACAACTGCAAAAAAAATGAAGAAACAAAGTTAGTATTTTGTTCCTCGTTACTAGATATAGAAGAAGGTTTTGATAATTCATTGCCCAGCGGTTATTTCTCCTTTAGTTCATATTTTGTACCTCAACCGGTGAAGTTGAAGTTTTGATATTCCCGAGTCTGTGTTCCCTTAAACATTGCATTCAACAAATTTAATCCCTCAAATAAAAAAATGAACCAAAAGAAACAGAGAGAGTGTCAGCAATATTAATCTATTTGCAAACACTGAGTGATGAAGGAGTTGTTGTCCAGGAACTCATAGAGGAAGATTCGATCTATCAATAGAAGGACAAGCCGTCCACTGGTGGCTCTACATAGAATCCTGGGTGGTCACAAGACCACCCTGGCCTGGAAAAGATAATAATTATTATGTATAAATTTTAAATTTTTTTTTTTATTATCCTCAAAAAAACTGTGACAGCCCAAAAATTTTTTTAGGCCCAACATAATTAAACTTTGGACAAAATTTGGCATCAAATTTAGTTGTAAGTTAAGGCTACAACTCCATTCAATATTTTTTTATTGGATCTGAATTTCGATAAATCCACCTTTTAATTACAATTTTTCTTCTTATATCTTCCATACTTGCAAAATTTCAAGAAGATCAAATATTAATAGCTATTTCATTAATCAAATATTTAAATTTCTAGTTTTCATAGTCTAAAATTAATTATACATAAAAAATAAGTTTATAGATTGAATAGAATAACATCCGGTTGACATGAAATTTGACATGTGTTTTAAGAACATAAAAAACATGCAATTTAATGGTTAGATTTTCAAAATATGTAACAATGTTGATTTGTTTAATAAGAGTTGTAGCCTTGTGTTACAACTTAGTTTGTACCTAAATTTTGTCCTTAAACTTTAATCCACTTAACAATATATTTGGTCCTTAAAAAAAAAAAATCCAAGAAAAAATTTATTTAATTAAAATTTAAAAGAGATGTAGCTTGCAACATTGATAATGAGACTATCATATAATTATTTCAAAATAAGAAAATTCATAAAAGGAAATTGTAAGATTTTTTGTGTTTGTATGTGTGTGTGTGTGTGTGTTTTTTTTTTTTTTTTTTTTGGTCGTCAATATATGAAGTTCTCTTTTTATTTGATTTTTTATAATTAAAGTTTCTTAATGACTACCCTCAAAAACTTTTTTGAGGAACTTAAGTGTTATGAGAGAGAGAGAGAGAGAGAGGAATTGGTTTTGCCAAAGCAATTAAGTTCTAAACATAAAACTTGTATCGTTTCAAATTTCTAAATAGAGGTTGTAATGAACGTAGCTTCATTTTTAAAGAAGAGTGTACAAAATTGTAATAGAGTACAATTCCCCGTCTCACTTTGAGTTTCACTAGAAGAAATCCCTTGACGGTGACCCTAAGATACTGGCAAGAGATTTCAAACGCAGAATCTTATGGATATCATGAGACCTTAGGAACCACTTAGTCAACCCCTTGAAGTTAACATTATTTTTTTCCACACATTTTTAGATTTTCCAATTAATTGCAATTAATTGGGGAGCAAATCACATGTCTTTGGTGAATATGAAGTTCGTGTCATGTGTAACAGGTGGCCCAATGAAAATAAGACATTTTAGTTAAAATTTTCAACTAAAAAATTTACAACTGACTCGGCAATTGCAACTAAGAGTTAAGCAAATACATCTAACATTCTTTGACATAATAAAAAAAAGGGCGTTTATATGTTTACATAAAAAAATAAAAAATAAATAAATAAATAAAAAATAAATTGTGTAAGTTTATGATAGTGCATTTTAATTTAAAGTGCGTTAAAACTTAAATTAACTGAAGATTAATAAAGAGATGAGTTATAGTGGAATTTGTTAAAGAAAGAGTTAAGCTTATATGTAAGTTAAATTAAATAAATTTAGAAGAGTTATCTAAAATAATAAATAACATGTAGGTTATGAGAAGAATTAGAAGACTATATATATGGCTATGCTACGAACTAATTTCATATCAAGAGTGAATGAAGATAAATAGTTAAAGTAAAGAGTATTGAGTGAGAGAGTGAATTCAATAATTCTCCTAAATACTTGAGAGATTTCAGGCCAAAGAAAAGTGTTTCTTTTGGTGGAGCTTTGAGCTCAACCACTTATGCAGAATTGGTTCGAGCTACACAACAAACTATTGGGCTATTGTATCGTGGAGGAGACAAGTTAGAAGTGAATTTCTACTGCATTGTTTCTAGGCTTTGTCAACCGTAGAGGGCCTAAATATCCTTAAAGAGAGTGAGATTTCCATGCCTTAGTTCGACATTGTTTGTTTATTTTTATATTCTTATTGTAATTAATTTATCATTTTATTGGTAATTTCTCAAACAATTAAGGAGATTTAACATGGAGCCAACAACTAAGAAACCAAATGGCAATGTCGAAGACCTCAACAAGCCCTTTCGTTTTAAGGGAGCCCATTTCAAAAGATGGAAAGCCAAGGTTCTTTTTTATCTAAGCCTTTTTAAGGTAGCCTATGTCCTTACTGAGAAGAATCGAAACAAGGTCTCTACTAATGGCATGACCGAAGATGAACTTTATGATCATCAAGAAAAAAACAGATAAGTATGAATAAGATGAGTATAAATGTCGTCATTATCTTTTAAATTGTCTTGTGGATCATTTCTATGATTATTATAATACCACATACACTTTTGCAAAGAAAATTTGGAAAGCTTTACAAAGTAAATGTGACACCAAAGAGGCTAGTGCAAAGAAATATGCAGCTAGTCATTTCTTTCACTATCAAATGGTGGATACCAAATTTGTTGTGGAACAAGTTCAAGACTTTCAAATAACCGTGGTGGAAGTTAGATTCGAAGGCATAAAGATTGAGGACAACCGTATTGTGGCTGTTATCATTAACAAGCTACCACCATCATGGAAAGAGTTCCAAAAATCAAAGCCCCACAAGCAAAAGGAGAGGTCCCTAGAATCCTTGATCACTTGCATCCGCGTAAAGGAGGAAGCTAGAGGACAAGATGCACTTATAACACAAGAGTGTAATGGACACTCTACCACCAAGGTAAATTTAATTTCTACAAGCAATAACCAACCCAGAGATCACTTTCCTAAAAATGTACAATTGAGGCCAAGAAAGAAAAATATGAAAAATTATGGTACACCTCACAATAGGGGCAATCCTAGTCAAAGGAATAAGAACCAAGGACCCCCTTCAAATAACCAACAAGTTAATGCATGTTTTGCCTGTGGAAAGAGTGGGCATATTGCTCGATTTTGCAAATTTCAAAAACATAAGTCTGTCCCACAAGCTAATGTTATCGAAGAGCCTTTAGTAACTATGATTATAGACATTTACATGATCCAATATGTTGAAGGGTGGTGGGCAAACTCTGGGGCCAATAGGCATGCCTGCTATGATAAAAATCAGTTCAAAATATACACTCCTTTTGAAGAAGAAAAAATAATTATGCTTGGTGACTCTACTAAAACCAAGGTACTTGGGAGTGGTGAGGTTGAGCTGAAATTTACCTCTGGACGTGTGCTCACTTTGAAAGATGAGCTATACACTCCGTCCATGAGGAAAAATATAATGTCAAGCTATTTGCTAAATAAGGTTGGCTTCAAACAAACAATGGAATCTAATCAATATGTAATCTCTAAGAAAGGATTATTTGTGGGTAAAGGGTATGGTTGTGATGGAAAACTATATATTTAAAATAATATATCATCTGCTAGTTCTATTTATATGCTGTCCTCTGTGAATTTTTTGCATGCTCACTTATGTCATATAAACAGTAGATATGTGGGAATTATGAGTAACATAAGATTAATCCCAAGACTAACAAAAGATTTTGAAAAATGTGAAGCATGCAGTCAAGCTAGAATTACTAAACGACCTCATAAAAATGTTGAAAGAAATACTAAATTGTTAGAACTAATTCACATAGATCTTTATGAATTTGAAGGAAAATTAACTCGTGGAGGAAACAGGTATTTCCTCACCTTTGTTGATGATTTCTCCAAATATGCATATGTTTATCTATTAAAACATAAAAGTGATGCTTTTGAGAAATTTAAAGAATTCCTTAGAGAAGTTGAGAACCAATTTGGTAGAAAAATAAAAAGATTTAGAAGTAATAGAGGTCGGAAGTACGAATCTATTAAGTTCAACTCATATGTTCAATCTTTGGAATAATCCATGAAACTACTCCTCCATACTCACCTGCATCTAATGGTGTGGCTGAAAAAAAAAAGAACTTTGATTAATTTAACAAATGTCATGCTAATTGAGTCAGGCGCTCCTCTAAATATGTGGGGGGGATGAAATTTTAACAGCTTGTCACATTTTAAATAGAGTGCTACACAAAAAGACTAAACTCACACCTTTTGAGTTGTAGAAGGGGCATAAGCCAAATTTGGGATATTTTAAAGTTTAGGGTTGCTTAGCCTTTGTAAGGTTAACGAATCCTAAAATACCTAAATTCGGTGTTAAAGCTACTACTTGTACTTTTCTTGGATGTGCAGTAAACACTACAGCCTATAGATTTTTGAATATTGAAAATAATGTAATTTTTGAATCAGGTGATTCTATCTTTCATGAGGAAAAATTCCCTTTTAAATCTAAAAATGGTGGGGGCAAAGAAGTTGAAAAAAATGTGTTATCTCAGCCTAGTTCTTCTACTCATTCACAAAATCAAGAAAATCTTGAAATTGAACTTAGAAGGAGTAAAAGAGCTAGAGTTGAAAAAGATTTTGGCCCAAATTATTATGTTTTTAATGCTGATGAAAATCCTCTGACTTTGAAAGAATCTTTGTTATCACCTGATGGTGTATTTTGGAAAGAGGCTGTGAATGATGAAATAGATTCACTAATTTCTAATGAAACATGGAAGTTAGTAGATTTACCACCTAGTTGTAAAACAATAGGTTGTAAATGGGTCCTTAGGAAAAAGCTTAAAATTGATGGTATAATAGGTAAATTTAAAGCTAGACTTGTTGCAAAAGGTTATAAGCAAAAAGCTGATGTTGATTTTTTTGACATTTTTTCTCCTGTTACTAGAATTACATCCATTAGATTGCTAATTGCTGTTGTTGCTATTTATGATTTGAAAATTCATCAAACGGATGTAAAAACAGCTTTTTGGATTGGGGACGTAGATGAGGAAATTTATATGGGCCAACTTGAAAGCTTTGTAGAGTCTAGTCAAGAAAGTAAGGTGTATAAGCTAACTAAATCTTTATATGGCTTAAAGCAAGCTCCTAAACAGTGAAATGAAAATTTTGATTCTTGCATGATTGAAAATTGCTATAAGTCAAATGAATGTGACAAATGCCTCTATTATAAAAATTGCGAAAACTCACATGTCATTATTAGCCTCTATGTGGATGACTTACTAATATTTGGCTCTAATTTGTATGTTATAAATGAAACAAAAAATATTCTTAGAATTCATTTTGATATGAAAGATCTTGGTGAGGCTAATTTCATTTTGGGCATGAAAATTAAAAAAAAAAAAATGTGATGAAATTTATCTTGAGCAATCTTATTATATTGGTAAAATTTTGAAAAAATATTACTATCATGATTGCAAACATGTTGTTACTCCTTTTGATTCTAGTGTTCATTTGTTTCCAGTTAATAATGACAATGATGTTGTTAATCAAAAGGAATATGCTAGTATAATCGATAGTTTGCGATATGCTATTAATTGTACTAGACCTGACATTTCCTATGCAGTAGGAGTACTTAGCAAATTTACTAGCAAGCCTAGTAGAGATTATTGGCAAGCAATTGAGCGAGTTATGAAATATCTATCGGGTACTAAATCATTTGGTTTTTTTTTTATAAAAAGTATCCTGCTATACTTGAAGGTTTCAGTGTTGCCAACTAGAATACTTTGTCAAGTGATTCTCTATCTACCACTAGTTACATTTTTACTTTGGGTGGTGGTGTAATATGTTGGAAATCTAAAAAACAAACTATTATTGCTAACTCTACTATAGAGGTTGAGCTTATAGCTTTAGCTTCAGCAAGTGAGGAAGCAAACTATTTGAGAGATTTGTTGCATGAAATTCCCCTTTAGGATAAACCAATACCACCTATTTTAATTCATTATGATAGCATTGTTACAATTGGTAGAGTACATATCGTTTTTATAATGGCAAATCCAGACACGTAAGAAGAAAACACAGTACCGTGAAATCTTATTTGAGTAATGGCATCATTAATATAGCATAAGTTAAATCTTGTGATAATCTTGTAGATCCGTTAACTAAGGCCTTAACAAGAGAAAGGGTTTGGAATACATCAAGAGAAATGAGATTGAAGCCCATACAATCATGAGTCATGTATGAGGATACCCAACTTGGGGACCAGAGATCCTGAGAACTGAGTTCAATGGGAAAACCAAATCATATGATGGTAGTAAGAAAATGCATTATTAATTTTATTTTTATTTTTTAAAAAAATAAATAATCCATCCCTATGGTGTAAATGCATTTATCTTGTAACATGTAGGAGGTTGAGTTTTTCAAAACTCTTAATGAACAATCTGTAGCTCTTATAAGTGGGGTGTCAAAGTTACAAGAGCACCCTAGAAAAATTTCACCTATGTGAGCATGGGAGTGGGGCCACTCCGTATGAGAATTGGGCTTATTCTCAAAGACACTCATGAAAACTAGGATCAGCACAAGGCCATAACATGCTAGCTAGTAAAGCTCATGTCTTTATTTCCCTTAAGCAGTTGTAGTTCAAGTCAGAGACCACTACTGACTCTGGACTAGAGATTGCTGATTCACTAAGTGAAGGTTCAATGTAAAGCACACCTTCATGATGCATAATAATCCCTCTTTGCTTGGTAATCTCTTATTTTGATAATTTAATATTAAAATGAGTGCAAAAATGTTAGTGCATTTTAATTTAAAGTACGTTAAAACTGAAATTAATTGAAGATTAATAAAGAGATGAGTTATAGTGGAATTTGTTAAAGAAAGAGTTAAACTTGTATGTAAGTTTAATTAAATAAATTTAGTAGAGCTATCTAAAATAATAAATAACATGTAGGTTATGAGAAAGATTAGAAGACTATATATATGGCTATGCTACGGACTAATTTCATATCAAGAGTGAATGAAGATAAATAGTTCAAGCAAAGAGTATTGTGTGAGAGAGTGAATTCAATAATTCTCCTAAATACTTGAGAGATTTCGAGCCAAAGAAAGGTGTTTTTTATGGTGGATCTTTGAGCTCAACCACTTATGCAAAGTTGGTTCAAGCTACACAACGAATTGTTGGCCTGTTGTATCTTGGAGGGGATAAGTAAGAAGTAAATTTTTGCTGCATCGGTTTCTAGGCTTTGCCAACCGCAGAGGGCTTGAATCTCCTTAAAAAAAGAGAGATTTTCGTGCCTCAATCCGACATTGTTTGTTTATATTTATATTTATTGTAATTAATATATCTTTTTATTGGTAATTTCTCCAACATTTTACATCAATACATGTGTCATGCCACCCGAACAAAAACTACACACCTAACCCACCGTCACAACAATTTTAAATCTAGTAAGAAAATACGCACTATTCACACATGGATAGCAAAAACTTGTAGCCAAACAACATCATCTATGCCATCTCCCAACGTCAAGCATTCGTCTTCAACAGCACTTGGAAGGCATCTCCCCAACCTCCATCAACAACACCTCCTCTACCATCTTCCCAACCTTAATTTCCCTTTCCTCTTCAACAACTTCATCAATTGAAGCCTCAATAGAAGAAGAAAAAAAAACGCATAAAACCCACAGCCACATTGAAGACCGACTACAATTTAAAGATCCAAACTTACCCACTGTTAGAAATTGGGCTGGTTTTGACCCAACCTATAAACCATGGCCCATGGATCATCCACATAGTTTATCTGATAAGTAAGTTTAAATTTAAACTAACTGATATTGATACCATCTATTATTCCCTAGAATTTGGAGCATGGAAATTGGGAGAGACTCTAGTAGCCTCTGTGGGGACTTAGAGGTGTTCCACAAAGGAGAAGAGATCGTGAGGAGTTAGTAAAGCAAGCGAAGAATAAGATTCGGCAATTTGGTGATCCGTTCCACCAAAGGTGTGTGTCTATATGACCTATAGTTATTTTATTCAACACCCACATACCCAAATTGAAGACCAAACCCAAAATTGAAGATTGAATGCAATTTAAAAATCCAAACTTTAAAACAAAGAAAAAAAAAATTTCATGTGAGATTCAGCGGAATGTGAAATGGTTGGACCGAATGCAATTTAAAGATCCAAACTTTAAAACAAAGAAAAAAAAAACAAAAAATTCATGTGAGATTCGAATTCAGGGAAATATGAAATGGGTAAGAACCTTTCTATGCAGTTCCAGATGTAAGCAATGGCCTTGATTTGGAGAACTACTCCTGGACACAAACCCATTGAAGAAAAAAGGTCACTTTAAATGTCCCAATGCCCATGCGAGGTCAAAAAGAACCATCTCAAAGTTGGACTTTAGGGCCAGCCTCCAATAATTGATGTAAGTATGCTTGTAGGTTTTTATTTTTTTTCTTTTTTTCTTTTGGCGTCAAAACTTGTGTGTCAACATACTATTTCTTTATTCCTAATATTGGACTGTTTTTTGCCTTGAGAACCTTTTCATCTCAAAGTTGGTTGAGAGCGTAGGAGAAGAGACTAAGATTTAGATATCAACGCATCATAGAGAGAATAAGGGATTTTTTTTTTTTTCAAATTAATACCCATTTTCAAACAATTTCATTAGTTAGCATTATTTCCAAACTATTTAGGAAACTAACATCTCAAGTCTTTTAGGCTCGAGTTCACTGTAACAACTCAAGTATCAATGACTTAATTTCTATAAAAATCCATGTGGAACTCAAGTCTTCCACAAAAGAAAACCAAGAAATCCAAAAACATAAGTCTCAAGTTGTAGAGAATAGAGATCAACAATGGAGAAAGAAATCCAAAGACTTGAGTTGTAGAGATCAACAACGAAGAAAGAAGAAGGCAGAGATCTTAGAGAAGAAGAAGGCATATCAACACAAAAACAACGAACCTAGCTCATTCAAAAACAATGAACCCACACCTCTGCTCTCTTAACTTCCATGGCTGAGCCACCTTGGCTCTTCCTCCAACCATCATCACCACCATCAGCAGTGGTCTGATCTCTGGCTCATCTCTCTCAACCCGAACCAAAACCATTTTTGTGATTTGTGGGTTTGTTCCTAAAGTGGGCGTGGTTTCTACTATGGGTGGGTGTTTATGGGTTTGTTCCTAAGGTGGGTGATCTTATTCTTCTTCTTCCAGTACGGGTGTTTGTGGGTTTGTTCCTGGGTTCTAGGGGTTGTTCTTGATTTGGGTCTAGAGACTACCCACATCTTTGTGGGTTTGTTCTTGATTTGGTCTAGAGATTTTGTTTGTTCTTGATTTGGTTTGGAGATTTAGGTCTGGAGAAAGAGTCTGGCCTCTGGAGAATGAAGAACAAAGGAAAAAGAACAAGGAACTCGAGTCTCTTATACTCGAGTTGCTACAATGAATTCAAGTCTTACAGACTCGAGATGTTAGTTTCCTAAATAGTTTGGAAACAATGCTAACTAATGAAATTGTTAGAAAAATGGTGTTATTTTGAAAAAAAAAAAAAAAAAAAAGTCCAAGAATAGGGTTGATGAATAGGAATGTTGTTTAGCTATTTCTGATTGTATTTAAAAAATTGTTGGCATCCCACATGTTTAATTTTTACTGATGTGGCAATTCCTTGCCACTTTGTAATAAAATGGCCACTTTAGAATTGCAATGAGATCACAACAAAGTGGCTATAACTCGCAAAATTTGGAAAAAAAAGTGGAAATTTCTTGCCACTTTGTAATAAAGTGTCAACTAGTAGCCACCTCAAATTTCAATGAGATTGCAACAAAATGGCTATAAGTAGCCACTTTTGAAAAAGAGTGGCAATTTCTTGTCACTTTGTAATAAAGTAGCAGCTAGTAACCACTTTAGAATTTCAATGACTTTTCAAAGTGGCTAGTTATAGCCACTTTTGATAGAAAGTTGCAATTCCTTGCCACTTTCTAACAAAGTGGCAATTAGTAGCCACTTTAAAATTTCAATTGTTTTCCAACAAAGTGGCTATAACTAGCCACTTCAAATTTCTTGCCATTCTTTAATAAAGTGGCAATTTCTTGCCACTGTCTAATAAAGTGGCAAATAGTAGCCACTTTCAAATTTCTCAGAGATTGTGACAAAATGACTACAAATAGTCGCTTTTGAAAGAAAGTGGCAATTCTTTGTCACTTTGTAATAAAGTGGCAATTAGTAACCACTTTCAAATTTCATGAGTTGCAACAAAGTGGAATAACTAGCCACTTATGAAAGAAAGTGGCAATTTGTTGCCACTTTATAATATAGTGGCAATTAGTAGTCATTTTCGATTTTTAGGGCTTTGCAACAAAGTGGCTATAACTAGTCACTTTTGAAAGAAAATGGCAATTTCTTACCACTCTCTAATAAAGTGAAAATTAGTAGCCACTATTAAATTTCATAAGTTGCAACAATGTGGTTATAACTAACCACTTTTGAAAGAAAGTGGCAAAAAATTGCCACTTTGTAATATAGTGGCAATTAGTTGTCATTTTCGATTTTCAAGGACTTCGCAACAAAGTGGCAATAACTAGCCACTTTTGAAAGAAAAAGGCAATTTCTTGCCACTCTAACAAAATGGCAATTAGTAGCCACTTTCAAATCTCACTGAAAACATAACAAAAGAAAGTGTCAACAAATTAATAGCCACTTTAAAATTCCAAAGAGATTGCAACAAAGTGGCTATAACTAGCCACTTCTAGAAGAAAACTTGCCAATTTGTAACAAAGTGGCAATTAGTAGCCACTTTCAAATTTAAGTGAGTTGCAACAAAGTGGCTATAACTAGTTACTTTTGAAAGAAAGTGGCAATTTCTTGCCACTCTCTAATAAAATGGCAATTATTAGCCACTTTCGAATTTCACTGAGATTGGAACAAAATTGCCACTTTTGAAAGAAAGTGACAATTAGTAGCCACTTTCGAATTTTAGTGAGATTGCAATAAAGTGGCAATTTTTTGCCATTTTGTAATAAAATGGCCATTAGTAACCCCTTCGTGGAGGTCCAAATCTTACTCTTCCTTTGTGGAAGACTAGATCCTGCTATGCTCTTCTCTACTTGTTTTAGTTTTTTCTTCGCTCCCACACATTTTATTAAGTGCAAACATGACTATTTATCTCATAAAAGTGTATAATTTTGCAAAATCTCAAATGTGTATAATACAATGCACATTATAGTTAAGGCTTCCAGGCTATCAATACGATTATTAAACCTTACTATGCTGAACATGTTTCTCTAACAAAGTACCATTCACCTCTATCTCACAAAAGTTTAAAACATGCTTATATTTAACTGTTCATCTTACTTAAAAAATCCAAAAGGTACTTAGAAAAATCATTACATGAATAATTTAAGATTTTTTTTTTTTTTTTTTTTGTTTATGAACAAAAATTTAAGATTTTTCAATCTTCTCTCCTTGGAAAGTGTGCATAATTAGGGCCTGTTCTAGTTTAGCTTCATTAGTAAGCTAACTCATTATTTTATCATTTATATTGTGGCTTATAAATACTCTTAAACCTCTCATTAGATATTCTTTGTTTTTTTTCTTTGCATAAGTAATTGAACAACTTCTGCTCTTCCTTTGCTTTTATGTTGTGCTCTACCCTACTTGGCTCTCTTGTAGTTGAAGAGCATACCCTGCTTTTCTGTTCTGCTCTACCCCTGGTCTGCTCTGCTCTTCTATAGTGGAAGACTAGATTCTGGTCTGCTCTTCCCTTACTTTTCTGTTCCAATTTGCTCTTCCAAAGTGGAAGAATAGGTTTTGGTATTGTCCTCCCTTACTTTTATGTTCTGCTTTGCTCTTCTGCAGTGGAAGAATAGGTTCTAGTCTGGTCTTCCCTTGCTTTTCAGTTCTGCTCTGCTCTACTCTTCCGTAGTTGAAGACTAGTTTCTGGTCTACTCTTCCTTTGTGGAAGGCCAAATCTTGGACTGCTCATACCACTTGCTTTGGTCTACTCTTCCAAATATTTAACTACAAATTTTTAGAGTGATTGAGCTCAAGGAGATTTCTTTTTATTCAACCATCAATTATAAGTTGTTGATGCCAAGTTTTAACATATTCTCTCTCTCTCTCTCTCCAAAGAAATAAAAGGACTTTAAAGACGAGTCCAATTTGTTAAATTGCAAGTGCTTCAAACCAAAGAATGACTTAATAAAAATTGCAAATCCAAGAATTGAAATTGCAAATGGTATTAATTATTGGCTATTAATGCAATTATTAAACCGTACCACATTGAGCGTTTCTCTATCAGAACAATCTTCACTTCTATACATACATGCAATAGATTTTTGTAAGTCATTCAAAGCTTGTTATAAAGCAAAGACCAGGGATAAAATTCTTAAAATCCCTTCAATAGCTTGTTAAATTAATGTCCTGTTTTCACTACCAACTAAAGATAAAGTAATTACAAAGCAAAGACCATGGATAAAATTCTTAAAACTCCCTCCATATATTTGGACTCTTGCTTCAGCAGGCTTAAATCAGGCCTCAGTCGATCCAACTCACAACTATACTGGTTCTACACTAATAATGTCTTCAACATCTCTATACGGCGAGTTACATCAAGCTGGACAAAACAACACATACTAGCATAACATGGTTACCAACAACTGCTACTAGCTGCAAAAGCAGAAAATAAATTGTTTATTCCTAAATATCAATATAATAGTAATGATTAAGGCAAATCTGAAACACAACTATATATAAAAAAAATTAAAAATAGAAGATCAAAACCTTATTAAAATAATTATCATGCAAAGCAAAATCTGTTAATTGCTCAAAAAATGGAATAGAGAACAAAATCTGATAATGAGTTAATGACAAATCAAGGCAGGCAATTTTGAGGAGTTCCCTACTATTCCATACATGCATCTAGATCAAAGGATGACAATTCATTACTTGGTATGCATTCTAACTCATTAAGGGTATTCTTTCACAACTTGGTTATCAACTCTCATAGATTTTCATTCATTCTTATTCTTTATCCTAACTAGGCTCCTAGGAGACCCTAGAATTACCCCAAAGGCAGCCAAACAAGCAGGCATACAATTACATATCAAATATCAAACATACAACTTTTCAGCTCAATTCATTCACCAAAGTTGGGTGTGTCACTGACTGTTTACTGCCTACTCCAGCAGCATAAACTTCACATACAAAATTTAAATGGGCTATCAAACCATGTCCAATTTTCATGCCAATTTACAGAATAACTCCTTTAGATGTCTAGTACTTGCCATAACAGTTTCAGAGTCAAAGAATACAGCCATGATTTATTAAAAACCATACAAGCCAGTATACTCAAATCTGCCCTGATAGAATTAAGGACAACTTAGAAACTGCACCATTATTTCTATATTCATCCAATTGCTGTGAGACCAATTCCATTACAAAAATGTGTATTAGCATTCATAAGAACTACCTCTGGAATCCAAATTCACAGAATAAGATTTAATCCAACATTTTCATGCTGAGAACTCAGAATGTCATAGTGGTAGATTTAACACATTTACACAAAACCAAGGGGATTTTAATGCACATTAGACATGTAGACAACACTTATAAACAGTCATTTCACCATTTATTACAAAATGAACAAGAATCCCAGCAGTAACAGCAATTTGTACTCACCCTAGCGTTTCTTAATTTCTTAATCACATACAATAATTAAGAAGTTAGAACCTGAGCTCATCTTCTAATAACCGCAAATCAGTTTCAAACATCAACTTTCAACTCAAAGAAAAAATTTCACAAATAAGCATGAAGGTTAAGTATTGCCCAATAGGACCAAGTAGGGGATCAGGATCCTCTCTATTTGATTTGAAATGGAGAGGATCCATTTCATGGTATAGATTTAATTTTTCATGCATCTAAAGGTAACATGATGCCACGTCATTCAAAATCAATTCCACCAAAAACGGAATGATAATTGGTTTTAAATAATATGGCACCATATTCAACAATAGATTTGTGAAAACGAAATCTTCACCTTAGAATGGACTATATCCATTTCAGAATAAAAATGGGAGGATCCTTTTCTAGGAGTGAGCATGCTAAACATGGCTGAACGATACAAGAGTGCAGAAAGGTAAACAAGAGAACTAAGAAGGTAATACATGATAACTATCAAAACTAAAGAACAGGTAGACTTAATTTTCTTTAACATGTAAGAGGAATACAAATTAATCAAAACTATAAGACCAAAAATAGCTTGCTCAAACTGGACACCCGGCTGGATCTTCCCCAAAATATTGAGCTAAGGCAGCATCGTTTCTACCTGTAAACATTGAAATTCAAAGATATGTCTAGTAATGCTTATATATCACATCCTGCAAGCACACACACTAGCATCTGAAACAAATTCCATCAAAATAAACTCAAACATACCATGCTAGAGAAAAATGAAGCCAGAGACCTCACTTCAACTTCAGCATGACCAAGGAATTCATTTAATCTCTGGACATTTCCCAATGAAAGATCAAATATTAATAACTGAATTAATTGCCATAAGAAAAATAAATCTAAAATAAAGCAACCTAGAAACAAGGTATAGTTCAGAGTAAAAATAACAGCAAAGCTATAGTTCATTGCTTTGTTCAATACAATGAGGTTAAGGTGCTGAACCATTTATTAGAAACAAGGTACATCACAAAGAGGGCTTAAAAATACTATCATAATCACAACTTGTCATTTGCATGCATAATTATTGAATCAAGGGTAAGAACGACATGAAATTGAAGATCATGGAGTTAACTCAAGAAATCTATATATATGTGTATATATATATGTTAATAGGTAAAGTTTAGAGAAAATCCAATCAGATTCTATAATTGAAGTCTAATTTTGCGCCATGTGTCCTAACTTATTTATTTTTAGAAAGTTTTATTTCTTAATTTTGGAGTCAAATGTGAGATCATATCATAATTATCCAAATGAGTTATTGCATACAAAAACCAAAAAATCTAGAATTAATGAACATAAAAAATAAAAATAAAAATAAAAAAATGAACAATTTACATTTTCTACCTAATAATATTCTTATAAGACTTTTTAAAGAGTTAAAAAAAAGATATATAAGAATGACTCAATAATATTTAAATTATATATGTAAGAATTATACTATGAATCTTAATGTATATCTTTTTAAGTGTATCCATGCATGCATGGGGTTACAAATTAGTGTATTAGTAATACAAAAACCATACTATGCTGAATTCACAAAAAGAGAACTTCTAATTGATTCCTAAAATAGAAACTATAACCCAATTGTAGATTAGGTTCATATTTGGAAGTATATGCAATTATAATTTGCTTAAGGGCTTTAGAATTTCAAGTTGCAGCCACATAATTCATGAAATACTAACAAGAATACCTATCCGTTGAATGAAATTGCATCACATATAAAGAGCTATGTACAGCCAAGGAGATACTACTTACACAAAACTAAAATTAGAAACAGAATAGGTAGAATAGAGAAGTCTTACACCGAAATTTCTTCATTTCTCATTTATTTTAGCTCATGCACTTGTTCTCTCTCATATGTTGGATGCATAAAAGCAAAGCCCCCAAATGCCATGTCTGTGCTTTCTAGATATAGATTCACTCTTCATAAAAGCTACACAGTGTTGTTAATATAATAAATTCTCTTGTTACCATGAAAATCAATTGTGTGAATGTATACATCCTAAGTTGTGGATCATCATAAGAACAACTAAGTTTTTGGATGTTAATTACCAGGAAGGTGATTTATCAAAAAAAATTACCAGGTAAAGTGCATCTAACATGCTAAAAACATCAAAATTAACTTAAGTTACCAACAACAAAAGGAAAAAATAAGTGTACAATACAATCAAAACCATCCAAGCCACATAACCTTCAGCAAGTAGTTAGTGCTTCCATTGCCAAAATTCAAACACCTACAAACAGGAGCAAATATGAAAAGTGTGTACCAGCACAAATCTAACATTTTAAGCCATCTTCTTCATTTGGTTATGAGTGATTGAATACCATGAAGGAAACATCCACAAAAAGAAAAATAAAACATAAGACACAAATTCAATTCATCTCCCCTTTCATCCATCTTCAAAGCAACCAAATAGAAATTAAATTGCAAATTTTCTTAGAATCTCACATTTGTAACCAAAAAGCACGAGATTGAGAAGACAAACCACAATTCAAAAGATTTTATCAATAATGAAGTTATGGATGCATATATTAGCATTGAAGTTCAATTGACCCTATTTATTGGCCACTTAAATAAGATTTGAAACTCCCACCATGTTGTCAATCACTAGTATTTTATATCTTTTTACAAATTAAAATTTTATTGGGGAACAGCAAGTCTACGTATTAGTTTAACTAGCTCATTTCCTAGAATACCCAACCATGTCTACGAATTAGTTTAACTAGCTTAATAAGGACCACATACAAAACCATCAACCAAATGATATCTTGGGTCAACATGAGAATTAACCAAAATGACCAGACTCCAAATGAAATAAAATACAAAACTGCATTTATGACTAAGTGGTAACCTATGCAAACCTCAACTCCACAAAAATCCTGCATTAAAACAAAGTGCTAATCTACCTATTAAAATTGTAAACAAATAATGAATAAATGAACCAAGTGTTTATTCACTCAAAAACAAATCAAAACAACAATACAATGTAATAACTCCTTGGCAATTAACCGAAATAAAATTTTAAGAAAAACGTGGGCTATCCTATGTATAAAAGTGAGATATGTATGATGCAATATGATGGAGGTTAAAATTGACTGAGTTCTAACGTATAGAACTCCAAAGAGCTTTTGAATATTATCGAAAATTACCATAACAGGTAGCCTATCTCTTTCAACATTAGCTTCATTGGTCCATCCTCTATATACACCTTCTCAAGGCATTTGAATATGCAGCTTGATATCTTCACATCCATACAGCATGTGAAAATAATTAGTGTAACTTTTACCAGGCAAGACAGTATTAGCTGCATGAGCAGTTGTTGGGCAATCAAAAATTAATAAAAGAGCACATGCATAGCATAACATGCCAGCTTTTAAGCTCTCAGATAATAAATTCCAGCTAACCTGATACTCAAAATTTTAAAACACTTCAAAACTTATGCTGCCAAATATCAATAAGATGGCATCTGCTACAATGTTGAAACTGCAGTTTTTATGGGCATTGTAATTTTAAACCAGTAAGGTTTTGCACATACAAAATGAGATGGCTCATAACATTTATCTTGTTATCGTGCAATGCTTCTTCCAACAATATGCATTGAAATTGATCACTAATTTACTACACTTTTTTTCTCTACTTACCATTCGATTTATTCATCACTACACCATCTTTTAAATATGGATCTTGTTTGCGATGATTCCATATCTTCCCTAATTTTATTGGCAAACCAAACAACCCAAAAAATGGAAAATCAAACCTAAATGGGCAAAATCTCATTTTTTTGAATGACTTAAAAGAGAAAGGAAGATTGAAAACAAGACATAAGTTGGAAATTCATAGACACATATAAGTTGATTAACTTTTCTCAAATATCAAAGTCAGTGCCTTGATAAACAAATATTGTAATAGTACTATCAATTCTAAAGCAAGCTGCTAACAAAGTAACAATATTGTAATATCAGAAATCTCTAATTGGTGAATTTCACATGGTGACATGCATATACACATTTTGTATGATCTAGAGGACAAATGATAAGAGACTCATTACAAATTAGTTACCAACTTCCATATATGCAAGAAGAGGCACTCATCAAAAAAAAAAAAAAAAAAATTGCACAACGGAGCTCAAAAGAGTACAATTCAAATAATGAAGTGACAAATACCCATATCATTTCGTAATTAAATACATATGCTTTAAAGTGAAAAAGTCACATGCTTCTTAATGCTTCCAAATTTTACTAAGGTGCAATCCCAGAAACAGATAAAGAATATAGAGACCCACCAATTAAATTGCAGAAGATTGAAGGTTAAGTTACCTGGTTGCAAGTTCTTATTGACTATGCCATAAACACCAATACCAAATGGACCTAACAACAATTAAGAAGAAAAAGGGATAAAAGCAACAAAAATATGAAAGAGAAAAGGGAAAGTGAGCAATCTTGACGATTGAAACTTTAGTCAAGAACAAAGTTTTGTGTCCCAAATGCGAAAGACAAAGAACAATTCGTAAATCATTAAATAAAGTTTTTGTCTCGCAAATTCGATTAACAAATAGTTACTCTAGAAGAATTAATATTAAACAAATATGCAAATTTCAAGAATAGAAAAACAAACATACAAATCTAAAAACCCTTTGTCTGTCTGTGTTTCCTTCTCTGGCGTTTCAGAAGTCCCCAACACCAGAAAAACCAGTGCTGCCATGAGCCCCCACCCAAAAATCCAGATGGCGATGAAAAATAAAGAAAAACAAAAACGAAATAGTGAGAAGAGGAAGCTTTCAAGTCACGAGATCAGCGGAGATCGAAGCAATGGCGAGATCTGAGAGAGAATCAGAGACCAAACGTTTGCCACCTCAGCAGAGAAGGAAATAAGAGAGAGAGAGCAGGGGCTAGACCTAAAATGGTTCACTATGATTTTGGGTTTCTGTTTTTTAGAGGGAAAATGATTTTGGGTACTTGGGCGGGAACTTGCGCGGGATTCAAATGCAAGCCGGATATAAAATATTCCATAGGACTGCGCATTGTAGGTGTGTGCAAAAAACTCAAGAACCGGACAAACCTGTCAAAACTGACCAAACTGTTGCCAAATTTTCAATTCGATTTCGGTTCGATTTGGTTCAGTTTTGATTTTTTAAAACCAAAAATATTTGGTTTGGTTTTCGATGGCAGGTTAGAATGCACTGAACCAAATCATATTATAATATATTTTTTATATAATATAAATTTTATAAATATTTGGGTCTCCTATACATATTTGGGCTTTTCATTTTATTTAAAAACATTTGGGCCTTTCTTTTTTAAATATGATTTGGCCCTTACATTTCACACTTTTAATTTTCATTTTATCATTAGATTAAGTAATTATAATTAAACAAAATACTAATTAGATATCTAATTAAACTATAAATAAAAAATAAAAATAAAAAACTGATGCAGATTAGTTAAGGGGGAAGAAAATATTTTAATATTTTATGTTATTTTATCATTCCTAGTGGAATTAGGATTTTAATTGTTTTTCTTTTCCTAGTTAAATTGTTTTGTCCTTTCTCAAATAGAAGTAGGTTTATTATTTCTTTTCCTAAAAGGAGTAGGAGAAATTCTATTCCTATAAATACTCTTTATAGAGAGGTTGATTATTGTTATGTGTGTTTTGAATAAAAATTTGTTAGAGATGTTTTCTCTATTATTTTGCCTACTAGCCTAGTGTTCTTGTAGAACTTAGGTTTCGTGGAAGAATTATAGTAATTGTGTGTTACAGATTCTGCTTCTACATGCCTACGATGCATCAGTCGGTATCAGAGTAAGGCTAGGTTCCTACCATGGCACAAAGAGGAGCATGTGGGGGAAGACTTGTTGCCATAGATGACGTGTATGAATGCGATGAGGTTGCACACGATGCGCAATTAGAGGCGTTCTTTCAACGAACAGAGGAGTGGTTTGATGCGCTTTTAAAGCAACTCGCCGCCTTAGTCGTTGAAAACCAACCTCAAAACTGCCATCCCACAAGCAATCCAAGCTTCCTCCATAGCCTTCTCATAGTCATCCCACAACAACCAAGCTTCTTCAAATTTAAATCCACATGTGCTATTACTCCTTAACACCTTATCCGATCCGGTTTGCATGAGGAGTGGAAGATGGTCTAAGGTGTGTGACACCAAATGTGTTATTGTACTGGCTAAAAATCTGCATTTCCAACCACTATTAGCCACCGCTTGATCCAATCATTGCCTAGTATTTGCTCCACCAAGTCTTTTGTTATTCCATGTACAAGGATAACCATAGAATCCCAAATCCGCTAAACCACATGACTCCAATGCTAGACCAAATTCCTCCATCTGCTTGTACGATGATGGGAAGGCACTTTGTTTCTCTGCTACATATAAAATCGCATTGAAGTCTCCAATGCAACACCAAGGACCTTTCACAAAAGTAGTAAGATGAGATAACAAAGCCCATGATTTGGTTTTTTGACCAACTTTAGGCCACCCATAGAAGCCGGTTAAAAACCACTTAAAGTCATCATCCTCCACCATTTTGGCCAAAATATGATTCTCAATATAATTGATGACATCAAGTTGCACCTCCTATTTCCAAAGCAAGGCAAGACCTCCTCTTGAATTTGGCTTCTTGACCACAAGTGTATTCCAAAATGGTAATTCTCTACAATGTTTATCAAAACCTTCCTTATCTAAGTGTGTTTCGAAGGCTACGAACTGTCTAAGGGTTCCTAAGTCCTTGGCAGTTCCAACTTAATAGCCTCATTGTGCTTGGCGGGGGCAATTTAGCACCATGGCCGTCTTAGTTTTCTATGAAATCTGCATATCAATCTTCTCATGCTTCTACACTTGTTCATTTGAACCCAATTTTGCATAAACTCCTTTTTGCTTTGTGTCCCTCTTTCCTAGCACAGATGGATTGGCCTCATTTAATTCATCCAGCCCATACACCATACGTGCCAATCTTTTCCAAGTGGGCTGAACCTTGAAGGGTAACAGCCCATTAGATGTATTATTGTCCACATGCTCATTCACTTGACATGGAACATGACTCTCCTCATTCAAGTTTAAACTATCCATGCTATCCCACTTTTAAAATTCAAAATAGGATAGTTGTCAATGTTAGGATTAGTGCCCTAAAATCATATTGTATGCCATGTATGACATTATGTATGATATTATGTTCTATTTAATAAACTTGTTTTATTATTATCTAAAGTATTGGTAGCATAAATGTTTGGACATTATCATATAGTCCTTGAGATGCATAGTATGTGATTTATGTGATTTAGTCAAAGAAGATATATCATAAATTCTTTGTAAACTCAAAATCTAAGTTTGTAGTTGGTGATGAAATTGGGCATTTCATTTGTATAGACTATAACATATCAATTAAGATGATTTGTCTTGATCATGGAAGTGGAACATTCTGGTTGATATGTTAATATGTTTTAGGTGTATAAAACATATTGAACTGGACCACTATGAGATTTATTATTCTATCAACAACTGTCAAATGAATAATAAATCTCACGACTTCTCATTTACATAAACTTTCAATCCTAAGAGAATAGTGAACCTGATCATGAAATGTAGATTGCTTTAATATATCAGGAGTAAGATCTAGACAAACGATCAAAGCCTCAGTATATTGGGCAACCACACATAATGTTGAAGGAACACATATTTTTAAGATGAAATTCATAGTCTTTTTATAGAGATATAAAATATTCCCTTGAGATAAGTTTAATGGGTTTGGTTATTCAAAGTGTTAATGAATAACTTAAAGAATTAAACCAGGTACTCAAGGATCAAGAGGTAGTAATTTACAAAGTGACAGTTACACATTATGACTTTGTATTACTACGAATATTTTTATGAAGGGGTTAAATGTTTAATAAAGTCTTGAAATATAATTTATTAATAAGGCCTAGAGTGCAATTATATTTATATAGTGGTATTGAATATAATTAATGGTAACTTTGGGCTTGTCAAGAGTTGACAGATAAGTCCGAAGCCCATTGGAGCTAAATCTTTATTTGTCCCTTTTGGTCCCACTCCAAGCCACATACTAAAGCCCAATTGGTTGGCCCAAAAGGCTAACCTAATTAGATAATCAGTTATTTATTTAATAAGAGTTATTAAATAAATGTAACTGCCAAGTGCAGATACATATGTGTGATTGAAAAGGAAAAAGAATTGAGTTCTTCAAGAAGGAGACACTTGATTATTCTCTTGAAATATCACATGGAACTGATTGAGAGACCACACATCTCGGGCACATTGTGGAATTGGAGTGAAGATTGAAAGGCATCTCAAGTCCATTCTTCATTTGTTTTGAATTTCATTGCATCAAGGTACGCTCTCTTATTCTTTGTTTCCAACACTCAAATGTTACATGCCATCTTACATGAATGAAGTAGATCCGTTCATATTCCACTACATGTTTTTGTATGATATACAAAACTGTATTTTCCAAGTGCTTATCCAACAAATTGGTATTAGAGCGGTCTTCAATCTCATGTTTGTATAACATGTTGAGTGAGTTTTAGAATCAAAGAAAACTAGTTTCATTTTTTTTTTTTTTTGAAAATTCTGCAGTAGATTTTTCTACATTTTATTTTTAGAACTATGGTTTGATAAAACTGATATTGATGTTATGATGTTGTTTAAGTTTGATTTTAACCATGCCATATTGAACTTTAAGACTATAGCATCAATGAAATTCAGTTTTGATCTCAATCTCATTCTGATATGATCAAGAAACTATGTTTTGTTCAAGTGAAACATCAAAACAAAAATAGATACCATAAAAATTTGAAAAATTTAGTTTCATGAGTTTTGACCGATCAAAAATTTTCTTCAATCGATTGAATGTTCCTTTTGATCGATTGAATAGGAATCGAGAATCGATCGAGTCATCCAAAAACTTTATGATGATTTTCTTCAGTTTTTCGATCAATTGAGAATTCCTTTCGACCGATCGGATTTGCCTTTCAATCGATCGAACAGGAATCCAAAGTCGATCAAGTTATCCAGAAACTTCAAAATGGATTTATTGAATATTTCGATCGATTGAGAAATACCTTCGATTGATCGAATGAACTGTTTTTCGAAATTCACTAAGTGTTAAAACATAGATAAAGTGCAAAGCTGTGTGTGATGAGATTACACATGTTTTCCAAATAAAAACCTTTCTTTTAAAATTTCTAGTGGGAGAGAGATTCAAGGGTTGACTCTCACGGCCTCCATTATCAGTTCATAGTAGTGTGAAGTAGGCACCTTGTCTTGGCCTCGAGCTTTGCATTCCATGTGGAGGGTGTTTATTTCATGGTACTACAAGGTTGAACTTCCAGGTTTATAGTGGTGTGAGCAAACACCTCATCTTGGCCTCGAGCCTTGCGTTCCATGCAGAGGGTGTTTTGTATCATGATACTACTAGACTAAACTTTTGTTGGTAGATGATATATGGCTACACATGACTCTAGGTAATGGTGTACACTAGACTAAATATTATAGTATCCTCTATGCTGAGTTCTTACTATTATTATTCAGAGGCTAAATGAATAACGACATATTATTAGTGTTTGGTAAGAGTAATCAAGATAGCACTAATAATGAAAGATATTTTCAATCAATCATGGTATTTAATGTTCATTCTATGCTTAGGGATATTGAATATGTGATTGGGTTACCATTGCATGTTTTATATTATGATTTTATTAAGGTTCTATACTATATGTTTATATGCTAAATTGATAATGTCCATTTTACTTATTAAATTCATGTTTATTGTTTTCAGATTTAATCATGGCATCCTTTAGCCCACTTGTTACTAATCTTAATCAAAACAAACTGACTGGATCCAACTATGTTGACTGGAAAAGAAACTTAGACAATGTTCTTATTGCTGAAGAGCACAAATTTGTACTTAATCAACCATGTCCAAACTTTCCTTCATTAATTGCTCCTTTCGAGGAAAGATAGTGATATGATTGTTGGCAGAAATCTAATGAGATGGCTAAGTGCTATATCCTAGCATCTGTTTCAAATGTTTTATAGCATCAAATGCAGAATGTGGAACTAGATTCATACATTATGTTAAGTTTGAGGAAGATGTTTGGTGAGCAAGGCCGTTCAGCTAGGCAAGATACCATGAGGCTTATCCTAAATACCAAAATGGCTCAAGGAATTTCAGTAAGAGAGCATTGTCTTAAAATGATCTCTTATTTGAATACATTGGAGGTTTTAGGTACCGACATTGATGGAGAATCCCAAGTAGATATGATACTCCAATCCTTGCCAAAATTAATTGAAGAATTCATATTTAATTATAATATGAACAAAAAGATTTATACCTTGTCTGAATTAATGAATGAATTAGTGGCAATGGAAGGCATCCTTGGTACAGCCAGTGTTGATGCTAATATGGCTGAAGCTTCTTCTTCTAAGCCTAAGGCAAAGGCAAAGGTGGTAAGAAGAAGGACTTCACCAAACAAGATGGTAAACAACTTGCCTTAGGTGTTGACAATAAGGGAAAGAAAAAGAAAAAGGACTACACCAAAGGAAAATGTTTCCATTGTGGTGAGAAAGGTCATTGGAAGAGAAACTGTCCAAAATTCATAGCTAACAAGAATAAAGGTGTGATAAGATCATTCCTTCTTGAGATTTGTTTAGTACATAATCCTACGAATTCCTAGTGTGTGGATTCAGGTTGTACTAATCATATTTGCAACACTTTGCAGAGGTTCTAGGAAGCCAGGAAGCTGAATGAAGGGGAATTGTTTCTTACTTTAACTGATGGGAGCAAAATTCCAACTGTAGTTGTTGGAGTGTTTAATTTATGCTTTGATTCTAGGGTTTTAATAGTGGACAACTACTTATATGTACCTAATGTTCGTAGGAATTTAATTTTCTGCAACTTTTTTAGGTAAACATGGGTGTTGTGTTATATTGAAAGAAAATGTTGTATTAAAGAAGGATAAAGTGTTTATCTATTCTGGCAATATTGTTGATGGTCTTTATATTATAAATCCTGATAAGCATGAATTATACAATTTTGAATTAGATAATAATTTGCATGTAAAATCATTAAAGAGAAACTTTCCTTCTACTAGTGATGCATATCTTTGGCATTTACATTTAGGTCATATTAATTCAAATAGGATTCAAAGACTGGTGAAAGATGGGCTTTTAGAACCATTAGATTTTAATGAATTTCCAATTTGTGAATCCTGCTTGGAAGGTAAAATGACTAAAAGACCTTTTAATGCAAAAGGACATAGAGTTAAAGATTTTCTAGAACTAGTAAATTTAGATGTATGTGGTCCAATGTCTATCCAAGCAAGAGGTGGCTATGAGTATTTCATTACTTTCACTGATGATTACTCTAGATTTGGTTATGTGTACCTAATAAAATGGAAGTCTGAAGCTTTTGAAAAGTTCAAAGAGTTTAAGGTTGAAGTTGAGAATCAATTAGGTAAACGCATAAAGGCCATTCGATCTGATCGTGGTGGCGAATACCTTCTTACTTAACTGAAAATGGGATTATATCCCAGTTGACTACACTTGGAACACCACAACAAAATGGTGTAGCGAAAAGAAGGAATAGGACTCTTTTAGATATGATTAGATCCATATTGAGTTATTCGACTTTACCAATTTCTTTTTGGGGATATGTCTTAAATACTGCAATGTATCTTCTGAATTTAGTACCTTCAAAGTCTGTTCCTAAAACACTTGTAGAGTTGTGGATTGGGCGTAAGCCTAGTATGAGACATCTCCATATTTGGGGTTGTCCAACACATGTGTTGAAAGGAAAGTCTGACAAGTTACAATCTAAAACAGAAGTGGTTTTCTTTGTAGGTATCCAAAAGAAACTGTTGGAGATTTATTCTATAGTCATAATGATAATAAAGTGTTTGTCAGTGCAAATTTCAAATTTTTAGAAAATGACTATATGAATGATTATACTCCTAAAAGTAGAGTTGTTTTAGCTGAAATGAATGAACCTTAATTGAACAATCAATGGATGAAACTAGGAATGATGTGGTTGTATCGGATACACTACAAGATATTACTCAAGAGATGACTAGTACACAAGAGCCTCATCATAGTGGGAGGATTATTAGGCCACCTGTAAGATTTAAAGGTTTAGGAGAAACTTATGAAGCTATCTCAAAAGAGGCTGAATCTGATCCTTACATTTATGAAAAGGCAATGAAAGATATAGATGCACATCATTAGGTCAAAGTTATGAAATTTGAATTGGATTCTATGTATTCAAATCAAGTTTGGGATCTTGTAAAGGCACCTAATGGCATTAAACCTATTGGTTGCAAATGGGTTTACAAGAGAAAGAGAGGGATAGATGGAAAGGTTGAAACTTTTAAGGCAAGACTAGTGGCGAAAGGGTATACACAAAAAGAAGGTATTGACTATGAGGAAACTTTTTCGCTTGTAGCCATGCTTAAATCTATCAGAATTCTTTTATCCATTACTGCTCATTATGATTATGAGATTTGGCAAATGGATGTCAAGACTGTATTTCTAAATGGCAATCTTGTTAAAGAAATTTATATGACGTAACCAGAAGGTTTCATAGCAAAGAACCAAGAGCATATGATATGCAAGTTGAAAAGGTCCATTTATGGACTTAAGCAAGCATCTAGATTATGGAACATCAGATTTGATCAAGCATGTTAGGGACATATTTTATGTAATTTGCTAATCCTTTGACAAAATACACTTTACTTGTAATTAGGTAGATCTAGGATGAGTTTAGTACTTCAAGAAACAAGTGTTCAAGTTAAGTATTAAAGTCATGCAAGTCTGACCAAGAAACAAGTGAAGGAAGTGTTGTTCATTAAAGCTTGACAGCAATGAAAGACTTTTATCGAGATTTAATGTTGAAACTCGACAGAAGCTATATTTGTTGAGAATTAAGAAATCAAATTTTCTAGATCCGATTACACGCATACTCCTATGTATTTTTGTAGGATTTCTTTTCTCACAACTCTAAACATATATAAGAATTATTTTAAGGGCCGTCACAAGGTGATGCAAAAGAATAATACATGCATTATGTGACTGGAGGTAGAAATTGTTCTAGTTCATCATTCTCTTTGTAAAAGCTACTGCATCATTACGCCAACGGTTTTGTGACCAAGGAACTTCCTAATCTTCATTGTTGATGAATTGAAAAACTTTGCAGCCAACAATCTCCTTCAAGTTGGTGAGTTAGTCATGTACTAGGATCCGTGCATCATTGGTTAGTCACGTATTGGGATTCATGCATTAAACAGAGAGATTGCCACTACAATATAAGTCCAATTGGGTATTAAGATAAAGGTTTAACTGTAAGTTGGTATTTTAGGATAGGCCAAAGGGTTTGGTAAGATTTCTTATACTTGTAACCGCTTGTGATTGATAATAGTGGATTCTTGGGAGTGGAGACCTTAAATTCTCCCAGTGGGGTTTTTCCTCGATGGTTTTCCCCATTCATAAACAAATAACCTGTATCAAATTTAATTTCTGCTACATTTAGTTATTTGGTGATTTGTTTGTTACACCATGCTATTGCATGTAATTTGACTAATTAATTAACTTGGGTAATTAATTAATTTGCAAGGGGTCAATTCATTTTAACCCAACAAAGCAATCAAGTCATTTGGTTTTGAACAAAATCTAGATGAACCATGTGTGTACAAAAGACGTCAAGATAAAGTAGTAATGTTCCTAGTACTTTATGTTGATGATATTCTACTCATTGTAATTGATGTAGGAGCAATGTCATCAGTAAAGATTTGGTTGTTAAGCTAATTTTATATGAAGGACTTGGGCAAAGCTAACTATATTCTAGGGATCAAGTTTTAGCGAGATCAAAGAATAGAATGTTAGGCTTGTCACAAGCTGGATATATAAGATTCTAGCAAGGTTTAGCATGCAAAACTCTAAGAAAGGATTACTTCCTTTCAGACATGGAGTTCCTCTGTCTGATGACCAAAGGCCTAAGACTGTTAAAGAGGAAAAGACAATGAGACAAGTTCCTTATGCTTCAATAGTGGGAAGTCTCATGTATGCCATGCTATGTATTAGGCCTAATATCTATTATTTAGTTGGCATGGTTAGCTGATATCAATCAAATCCAAGACCAAAACATTGGGAGGCTGTAAAGCATATACTCAAGTATCTACGGAGAACGAGAGACTATCTGCTAGTTTATTGATGTGAGGATTTGATACCTATTGGTTACACAGATTCTGATTTTCAGTCAGATCTTGATTTTAGAAAGACCACTTCAGGTTGTGTGTTCACCTTGGGAGGTGGAGCCATAAGTTGGAGGAGTGTTAAGCAATCTTGTATTGCCGACTCCACCATAGAAGCTGAATATGTTGTTGCTTGTGAAGTAGTAAAAGAAGCTATTTGGCTCAAGAAATTCCTTTTTGATCTTGGTGTGATGAGAATGGAGCAAGTTCCAATCACTTTATTCTATGACAATAGTGGAGCTATTACACAATCCAAAGATCCAAGGAATAACAAGAAAGGAAAGCACATAGAAAGAAAGTATCATATTATTTGAGACATTGTGGCTTGAGGAGATGTGATAGAAGCAAAGATTGATAATACAAATAATCTGGCAGATCCCTTTACCAAAGCTTTGCCCCAAAAGACTTTTGAGTCAGACTTGGAGGGAATGGAGTTAGATTAGTGCGCAATAGTCTTTAAGGGTGAGTGGGAGATTGTTAGGATTAGTGCCCTAAAATCCTATTGTATGCCATGTATGACATTATGTTCTATGTAATAAACTTGTTTTATTATTATCTAAAGTAAAGGTAGCATGAATGTTTAGACATTATCATATAGTCTTTGATATGCATAGTATGTGATTTATGTGATTTAGTCATAAAATATATAAATCATAAGTTCTTTGTAAACTTAAAATGCAAAAACTATAACATATAAATTAAGATGATTTGTCTTGATCATGGAAGTGGAGACTTCTAGTTGATATGTTAATATGTTTTAAGTGTATAAAACATATTGAACTGAACTACTATGAGATTTATTATTCTATCAACAACTTTCAAACGAATAATAAATCTCACGACTTCTCATTTACATAAACTCTCAATCCTGACAAAATAGTGAACTTGATTATGAAATGTAGATTGCTTTAATATATCAGGAGTGAGATCTAGACAAATAGTCAAAATCTCAGTATATTGGGCAACCACACGTAATGTTGAAGGAACACATATTCTCAAGATGGAATTCATTGTCTCTTTATAGAGATATAAAATATTTCCTTGAGGAAAGTTTAATGGGTTTGGTTATTCAGAGTGTTAGGCCTAACCACTTTAGTAAAGAGTTACTAAAGTTTATATTTTATGAAATTAGATTTCATAAAATATATATGAATAACTTAAAAGATTAAACCGGGTACTCAAGGATCAAGAGGTAGTAATTTACAAAGTGACAGTTATACATTATGACTTTGTATTACTACGAATATTTTTATAAAGAGGTTAAATGTTTAATAAAGTCTTAGGATATAATTTATTAGTAAGGCTCAGAGTGCAATGATATTTATATAGTGGTATTAAATATAATTAATGGTAACTTTGGGCTTATCAAGAGTTGATAGATAAGTCCGAAACCTGTTGGAGCTAGAGCTTTATTTGTCTCTTTTGGTCCCACTCCAAGTCACACACTAAAGCCCAATTGGGCTAGCCCAAAAAGTTAACCCAATTAGATAATAAGTTATTTATTTAATAAGAGTTATTAAATAAATGTAACTGCCAAGTGCAGATAAATATGTGTGATTGAAAAGGAAAAAGAATTGAGTTCTTCAAGAAGGAGACACTTGATAATTCTCTTGAAATATCATATAGAACTGATTGAGAGATCACATATTTTGGGCACATTGTGGAATTGGAGTGAAGTTCAATCTTCATTTGTTTTGAATTTCATTGCATCAAGGTACGCTCTCTTATTCTTTGTTTCCAAAACTCATATGTTACGTGCCACCTTACATGAATGAAATAGATCCGTTCATATTCCACTGTGTGTTTTTGTATAAGTTATAAAACTGTATTTTCCATGTGTTTATCCAATAGTCACCAGTCAAATTTGACTCCAACCATACCATATCCGTATCAAAACTTCCTTCTTTGTTGGCACTAACTCCATCACAATCCAAAACAATCCCTAAATTTTCGAGTTTTCCTTCCTCACCTTTTCCTTGCACAATGGGAATTTTCGGCCTATTGCAACCATCCACCATCACACTCTCAGAAGCATCTCTGTTACACTATTCCACTTCATGCACCTTCGTCGATGCTTGTGGATTCTCCAAACCACACCTTGTTGGTGATCGAGATCGTCCACCACTTGCTTTCAACCACTCCCCATACGGGTAGTCCACTTGCTCTCCATTCTTTGTGAGAGCAAAATAGGTAGCATAGTGTTTTAGATTATGGCCCAACATACCATAATAATAGCAATGCATTGGCAACCTCTTATACTTGAACCTAGCCCATGTTCTTTGCCCATCTGAACCAGATAAAAAGACCTCTTTCCTAAATGGCTTCCGTAATTGGAATGGCCACCTTAACTCTCATAAAAAATTCTACATATCCTACTTACGCCTCCGTTCTACTTCTTCGACCAATCCTAGACGTCGACCTACCTCAATTGCTACTTGAGGACAGACCATGTCAAAAGGGGCTCCCTATATCTATATCCATATAGGAACCGACTCAAACTTAATGTTCTTCGCCATCATCCCTACTTCCCATCTATGCAGCAACAAAACCTAGTTGTCAAATGTCCACGGACCTTCTCTTTACACCCATTCCAAGTCAAACTTTGTTTTAAATTTGAATTGGAACAAGTTTGACCCACTTCAACTATCTACACACCATGCTCTATTCCCCATGCCTTCCTTAACATGTTCTGAGTTGCACTTTTATTAAAAGGCTTGCAAGAAAGGAACTTGCCAATTAGGCTTTGAGCACAACTTTCTATTTCTTCCTTTCGACCCTTATCTGATATTGCTATGACTTCCTCTTCCCCCGTAGTTAACTTCCTGTTCTAAGTCATATTATTAGAGAATGGACATTACACATCCAAAACATGTATAATGTCCATTCTCTAATTAAATTTAATGAACCTAATCAAATTTAAATACATTATTCTACTAAAATTTAATTGTCCTTATAAAATAGATATTTTTTGAATTTTGTTGGTTAATGCAACTATGTGTTTAAATTTTATTTGAGAAATCTAATGTTAACACTTTGGACCAGCCATAGTATTGCTGCTTTATCCAACTTCTTTGGATTCTCTCTTGAATTTGACTTAAATTGAGAAAATCTAGACTACTTGTGATCCTTGTCACTTGCCTTGACATTCACATTCTTGATGAACTTCTAGAATAGTCTGGTGATGTAAGAATTAAACTTTGAATTCTCATCTTCAAATGACTCATCTCCTTCATCAATTTTTGGTTTTAGAGCCATATTCTTGCTCTTGCTCCCCTTGCCAATCCTCTCTAAACCTAATTCATAGGTTTGCAAATATCCAATATGCTCTGTTAAAGGAATGGCATCAATGTCCTTTGATTCTTCTATGGTGGTGATCTTTGCATGGAACTGCTCTGGAAGTGATCTGAGGATTTTCCTTATAATCTTAGGTTCTAGAATCTTTTCACCTAAGTTGAAGGCAAAATTCACTATGTCCTTGAGCTTGACATAGAATTCATCAAACACCTCATCGTCATCCATCCTTATTTCTTTAAAGCTTATAGTAAGCCTTTGAAACTTGGAATCTTTGACAACTTTGGTACCTTCATAAGTGTTTTGAAGGATTGTCCATGCTTCATTAGCATTTTCAGTGGATGAGATCTTCTTAAACTCCTCGTTAGTCATAGAACTAAACAAGGCATTCAATGCTTGACTATTGAAATTTGCAACTTTGATCTGGTTATCATCCCACGGCACCGATGGATCAATAGGTTTGGTCCATCCAACTTCGATAGCCAACCATACCTTTTCATCTGAAAATTGCAAAAAAGCTCTCATGCGTACTTTCCAATATGCATAGTTAGTACCATAAAAAAAGAGGAGGTATAATCAAAGATTGTCCACAATCCATAACAACAGGGGTCAATGGATCACACAACAAACATTAAAACCTAATTAAAGTGTGCTCACTTTGATACTATTTGTTGGGTTAAAATAGATTGACCCCGGTTAATTAATTTAGTTACCCAAGTTAATTAATTAAGTCAAATTACATGCAAATCGTAAAGGCACCAACAAATCACCAAATAAATTAACTAAGAGCAACGAAAATTAAATTGACACAGTTATTTATTGACGAATGGGGAAAAAATTCTGGCAAGGCATAAACCCCACTAGGTGAATTTAAGGTTACCATTCCTAAGAATCCATTAATTAATAATCAAGTGGTTAAAAGTATGAGGAATCTTACCACTACCTTGGCCTATTCGAAAATACCAACCTACATTTGAACCTTTGCTTTAATACCCAATTGAACTTGATCTTGTAGTAGACATCTTTACTTTGCACAAATCTCTAATCTATGACTAATTCCTTTGTACGGATCCCAATACATGACTAACTCTAGCAACTTGATTGATTGTAGTTGGCTGCAAAGTTCTTCACTTTATAGACGATGAAGATCAGGGAACACTTGATTAAAAAACCCTAAGGCATACAAACACAATAGCTTCACATAGAGTATATAAGTTCTAGGTCTCTATTTCTGTACTTGATGACTTTTAAAATAAGCCTTATATATGACTAAGGTTGTAGAGTGAGAAAACCTAATCATTCAAGTCATCATGAGCTGAAATTTGGATTTGAGAAATCTGAAATCCTTGATAGCAACTGGTGTCGAGCTTATGTCAAGACTTAATGAACAGTTTTTCTTCACTTGTTTCTTGGATCAATCTTCAGTCTTTAATGATACCAATTGATGTGTCTGAACAACATGTTTTTTGATAAATTAAACCTAACTTAGATTTACCCAATTACAAGTAAAGGGTAGTTTTGCCAAAGGATAAGTTAATACATAGAAAATATGACCCTAGTATATATATATATATATATATATATATTGTGGGTTCTTATTAGCTCAACTGGTAAAGTTTCTGATGGTTGAATAAGAGATCTGGGGTTCAATCTCCGTCTATACCAAAAATTGATTGTTGTTTTGGTCTGATAATAAAATCCATTAGGAGTAAACGCCATAGGTTGAAATGCTCTAAAAAACACAAACATTAGTGTTCGTTACAAATAGCTTATTGTGTGTAACACGCAGTGTCTAGTGTGCACTATTCATTACCCTTATAGCTAAACTTTTGTCTATTTTTTTTTTAGATTTTTTAAGTTACAATTTGAAATAATGGCATGCTCAACATATTTTAGGCCAAATAGTTACTCAACATCATTGTGATTATTACCCAAATTAGCTATTTATTGTGATTTTCAAATGTTGGATCAACTAATTTTGAAAAATAACAACTATTGGTCCAAATAATGTAAAAAAAAAAGAAAAAAGAAAACCCAAATAATAACAAGATTAGACGAAACACCAAATGAAGAAAATATTCAACAAAAAAATAATTTCAAAAAAAAAAAAATCAATTATTTTATACTCGTAATTCGTTAAACTCATTTCATAAAAATAATGTCTAATCTCATTTTCCTAAAAGAGTACTAAGAGAGATACTATGATCATGATTTTTCTTCGGCAGCATCGACAACTCTGCTCTTATCCTAACTTTTGCAGAAGCAATAGCTCTATTTTTCCTAGTGGCTTGACTTGCAGTCATAGCTAGTATCATTCATTGTCCTCTATCTCGCTCTCTCTCTCTCTCTCCATTTTTCTCATCTGCTCTGTCATCATTTTAGACTTTCTATCACTTTATTACTCTTATTGTAGGAATTTCAATTCACATTTTATCTCTTATTGGTTGTTTTTTTTTTTTTTTTTTTTTTTTTTTTTTTTTTTTTTTTTTTTTTTTTTCTAGAAGAAATAAATTGTCAAATTCACATATTTGCAACTTTTTTTTTATATTTTTTTTATGTCTATAAATTCAAGTTCTATTTTACTAGATTTTGTATGTAATTAGGGTTCTTACGGATTATCTTAGAAAAAATTATTAGTAAGAGGTATGTGCTTATATTGTTATACAGTAATGGAAAGGAATCATGACAAAAAAAAGTAGCAAAAAATCTTTCGAAAAGCTAATCCAATCTAGTACTATATTATTCTATACAGATAAAAGATATTTATTTAAAAAAAATTAAGAATAAAAGATTCTCTCATATCACAATGGCACAAGAAAGAGCTCTAAAAGACACAAATACAACAAACATGGCCTCCCCCATAAACTTTTATTAAAAAAAAAAAAAAAAAAGCAAAAAACGTTTTTTTTTTTTTTTTTTTTTTTTTTTTTTGATGAAAAGCCAAAAACGTTTCTATAACAATTTATTCAGACCACTTTTATTTACTCACATACAACTCATAAATTTTTTTCATTTAATTAAAGCTGCTAGATCTATACCGACACTAGCCATGTCCAATAAGAGCTTCGTAGTTTTGGCAATGGGATTGGTCTTGCCAGCATTCGAGAACGCATCATCGCATCCTAGGTAGTTGGTCTTGGCAGCAAGGAGGTAGGTCCTCAGGGTAGGGTAGTCACTGTTCTGGACGCCTTGCAAGGCAATTTTGGTGTTGGCAATGGCACCATTATATGCCGCTATGCAGATTTCAAATTCTTCGGAAACGGGTGGAGTTGAAGCCGCCACCCTTGCATTTTTGGTCTCGAAAATCAATTTCTGACAGGCTGCAATCGAGGAATTCTTTGGGTCAGTCCGGTAAGCAACAATTGACTCACAGACTATCTTATAAGGAGAATTGTCGCATAGGCCTTGGCCATGAGCATGGCCAGTGAGGAGGATGACGGCTATCGCAGAAAAGACAAAAAAGAAAAAGGAGTAGTCCTTGAAAACCATGGTTTTAGTTAGATTTAATAACTACGAGGCTTTCTCTGTTGTTGGGGTTTAGTCAAAGATGACTTATGATATGGTTGAGAAGTGATTTATACAATTTTCAAAAGGCTATTTATAGAAGAGAAATGTAAACATGATTTATACAATTTTCAGAAGGCTATTTATAGAAGAGAAATTATATGTCAACATTTTCTACAACGAAGTGTTTGTATAGAAGCCAACTTAACTTTTTATTTTTTGCAAATTGAGAGGATAAGAAGGGTTGGTTTGTGAGGTTTACCTTAACTAGAGCAAAAATTTTGGGTGTGTTTTTAGCTTTTTTAAGGAACAAATTAAAGTGAGAAGCTAGAAATATTTTGGGTCAGTTACTCAACATCAATGTTGTTATCAACACAAGTTATCTATCTGTATTGGACTTTAAAATAGGAGGGGATAACGATTTTGATGAGATTTTTAAAGATTCACCATCGAAGATCAAATTTTTTTGATGGAACATCAACTATTTTTGAACAATATGGGCAGTAACCCTTTTTCTTTTTGAATTCAAATTTTCTGTCTCACTATTTGTGTTCCATTTTACTCCATTAATCATTATTTGTTATGTATGTTGGTGTGAGATATTTCCAACAATGTATTGATTTGACTTTCTTTATAAAATATACAAAGTTAAAAATGGAAAAAAGAAGAAGAAAAGAATAATCAACCACATGGCAAGTTATGATTAGTGGAACATAAAAATTGCCACAGAGAATTTGTGTTCCACTTATCTAACATGCACCCAACTAGATTACATGAAGAAAATGACAAAAAAAATGATAAATTGAAAATACATAGGACTCTAAAAAAATATTTAATTGTTATATCTACATCTTATTGGTTTGAGTTTAAACCACTTAGAGGAAGCATAGACTCTCCAATCCCCGCACGAGCTTCTTTCCTTCTCTTATCAGAAAGCTTATGATTATTGCTTAAGTTTTCACTATTATCTTAGTTGTGAAACATAATGTTGCATCAATTTTATATTTAATTATAAGTAAATATGTGAGTTTCAAAGATTTCTCTGAAATATACTCATTATGTGTATTTTTCTCTTGTATGATATTAAAACTAGTCAACTAATCATGCAGACATACAACCAAAAGAATCAAAGGGTCAAGATCAATAAAGGCTTGATTTTTGAAACATTAAATATGTTAAAAACTCATGAGAATAAAAAAGGGAAGAATCAAATTTGTTCAAACCGAAATTGAAAAAAAAAATCTTAATATGGAAACATCCTGCACTGTCTCAATAATTTTTGCATAAATTCTTACAAAAATGTTCAATTGACCTCATCCTTGCTGCTACAGAAAGAAGATTTGAAAATTTAAAACTCTGTAGTTTATCACAAAGTCATAAAAAATGGTTTTGGAGGCCAAACGTATACTGGAATTTGCAAGGATTTGATAGTTTTTGTAGCTGAATTCGAGGTCAGCTAGGCCTCCTTAGAACAAAGAGAGGAAGAGGAATGAGAGAGTAAAGAGAATAAGAACCAAAACAATCTTCTATTATGTGTTTTCATCCATATTCCCAGATCTTATACAATTGAGTAACTAACTAGCATAACCACTCACTAACTGCCATAACTGTCAAAACCATCGTACTAGCACAACTACATAACTACCTTGCACAGCTGGCCAATCCTACTCATTATCCTAGTTAACTAACTCAAGTACAATAGCTAACTAACTCAGGTACAATACAAGCACAATGCAGCCTCATGAACTCACAAATATATAATGCTGGTGCAATACACCTAATGCCCTTAATGCCACAACAGCAATCAATGGCACAACAGCGATGCACATACCATAGCAGCCAACACCTCAGCACTCAGCACCAAACCAACACAGAATCCTAATAGAATCTGATAGTGAAAAAAACTCTGAAAATTAAGGGATTCACATTTGTGGAATTTCCTCCTTTCTTTGGAGGAGGCTTAAGTTATAGAGGAGGAAAAACCCTAAAACATTTTTTCATTTTTGTTTTACTTCTTTTATATTTTTAGCATTGTTTTTATAGATTTCTTTTGCATAACTATTTGTGGCTAAATCACTAGCTAGGGTTAGAGGTGAAACCAAATATTTTTAGCACGTGTTCTTAGGATTATCTATGTGCTTTTCATAGATTGATGATTTAATTTTGAGACTTTTTTACTATTTGGAATCATTGCATGTTAACAAGTTTTTAAGCTTTAATATTATTTTTATATATATCGAATGCTTGAAATCCTTGATTTGATATGATTTGAGAATATATTGAATACTTAATCTCCCCTTTAACATGTCAATTGAATAATTTGCTCAATCACTCATATTCAATCTATTTTACATGTTATTGGAGTAATTTTCTTTTTCTTCCAATTAGGCAAGTTGGCTCTCTACCCTAACTAAGTAAAATATAATTCAAGTTCATACGATAAAATATTAGGTAGATCTTTGAATCCTAAATGTTTTTCACCATTAATTTCTCTCAAATTTATTTTCCTATTTTCTATTGTAGTTTCAATATTATCTTGCTCGATCTTTGGGTGGAAGAAAAACAAACAACTATTTTTATTTTCTAGTTAATAATAGAGGCTTTTATATTAGTGTCAATCATTCCTTGTGGATTGATCTCTGACTCACTGAGATGTTATTACTTGTGAAAAATTTGCACTCTAGTTTGCATTATTTTAACCGTAACAAGTTTTTGGCGCTATTGCCGGGGAATGCGTCTTGAACAATGTGTTTTAATTTCTCTAATTTGAAGTGGCTTGCTAGATTTTGGTTTAGATTAGCTGTTTCTATTTTTTTAATTCTTAGGTACTTATTCATGTCAAGGACTACAATTTTGGAAGGTTTTTCAATTTTGTAGAACACTTATTAAAAACTTCAACAAAACTTTAAGGCAATTTGTTCTGATTTGCCTGAAGTTACTAATTTAATTGTGCATATAAGTTTGGCAACATAACTTGTCATGCCCCAAACCCAACAAGATCCAAAGCATGAAAAACCGAGCCTTCAAGAGAACCTGTATGGGTTTTTTTTTTTTTTTTTTTTTTTTTTTTTTTTTTTTTTTTTTTTTTCCATTTGATAAAGAAAATAAATATATTGATCTATCCACAATACAAGTCAGAGCTCTATGACACATTTACAAGCAATACAAACTACAAATCATGTGCATCCAAAATTTACCCAGATATTCCAAACACCAAACGATTTAACAAAGAACTCTAATGTTCTAAAATCTACAACCTTAACAAAATTCTTTGGCCAACAAACTTCAAGAAAGCCCAACCTCTAATAGATTTAACTACTACTTCCTTAGAACAACTAGACCGAATCACCAACCAATAATAATGCAAGTCTCCCAATTCAGCATATAACTCCAATCTCCACCAAGAAGACAAGCTCCATTCCCAAAGTGTAGCTAATTTATCTGTAAAATTGTTGGAGAGTGGAATGAGCTAAAGCCCAATAAGTAGCATAATTAATGGGGGTGGGGGAAATGCAAGTTCATGTTAATGAGCATTTTACAAACATGTTATAATTTTGGGGATTTCCATTTGAATTCTACAAATTAAATTTCCTTAATGTCATGACAAGAATGATAGATATATTGTAGCACCAAACTTCCCAAGGTAACTATGAAACTACACTGTGGGGACTTTATAAGCAACTAGATTCTCTATATTAAAGGAGGAGCTAATACCATAATCATGGGGAAGATCAATGACATTTGTAGAATATATCTATCATCAATGCCTAACACATAGATATATACTTGGCAAAATTGGCTCTCAAGGTAGCCAGCTCAATAAGTAACTTATCAATAAGTTGTCCATCATGGCTACTTGAGTAGTAAAAAATGACTCCATCATGGCACAGAGTGAGAGAAGAGCCACAGGATTCACATGTAAGGTCAACAACATCCTCATCACCAGAAGGATCCATAGCTATAGCAGGATTCACATGTAGCTCCTCAGTAGCAAGCATATCACTTGAGGTAAGAGCCGCAGTAGAAGCCTCACTTCTTGGTCTCTTTGAAGTCCTAGTGCTTGGTTCAACACTATTCATTGAGCCTGTCGCTGTTTGAGAAAAGTGGCTTCTATAGGGGTAGTGATATGAACTAACTCTAAAGGAGGAAAGTTTGATAACACTAGAAAGTTCAACACCCTATATATATACACAAGAAAAAAAAAATAGATTTGTGCTTTGGACTTCTATAAATATCAACAATAGTTTGAATGAATAGGGAAGGAAAACACATAGAACCATCTGTGATAAGAGCATAAAGGAATGCACACCTATCTATAGGAACAATATGAACGTGAGAGATAGGGAAAATATTATGGCAGGATATCCTTAAATAAAGATAGTTAAGCTTACTAAACTCGCATGAGTTTATTCTTGGTTCAGATCCCCAAGAAATTGACCTACCACAAAGTAAAGACACGATATCATCTACTGGTGGAAACTCAGTGTATGGATATGTTGGTTTACGAACTAAAGGTACACCTAGAGTTTCAAAGACTACACATTTAGTAATCCTAAACTCTTTACCTCTAATCCATGTAGTCAAATAATGACCACTTGTATCCTCATGATAAATAGAGAAATTTGAGTAAAACTCTATAATCAAAGCAGCTGGAGAAGGATAAAAAATATCACACAAAGAAACCCAATTCCTAGACACTAGATTCCTATGTATGGAATGATCTAACTCATCTAGAAAAATCTCTCTCTCTCCCCATATAGACTTATACTTGGTTGAGGTCTCATAAACTTCCTTATTCTTAGCAGAAAGAAACCTAACCCTATCAACCAGAGGAGAGGCAGAATAAGAAGAAGCAGGGTTTCTATTTGCTTTGGTTTTGAATTTCCTACCAACCTTAGGAGCCATGTCTAAGGTTTAGAAAAAAGCATAAACAAAAACCAAGGGTAGACTACATCAGATAGAGTTAGAACTAGGATAACATGAAAATTTTGAAAAACTATATGATGCATGACACTAGTACATATGAAAGCTCGAATTTGTGTAAAAACAAAAGAGCTTGTTTAGACCCCAAATAAAAAATTACAGCTTGGTTGATTTTACTCTAACTTAACTAAGTGTGGAAAAAGAGTAAATGCGAGCAAACAAACAATAAACTACTTTAAGCCATTTTCATCAAATAAAAAAAATAAAATGAAAGCTAAAAGAGTAGGGAAGAAAGATGCAAATACAAGATAACACCGAGACGTGTTATCAAAGAGGAAACCAAAGAACTCTGCGAAAAACCTCTCCACTGCCCTCCAAGCAGTAAATCGATCCACTAGAGAGTAAGTTGGAGTACATGAATAACAAAAGACCCTCCAAGCCTAGTCTACCCCATGTACTTGAGCCCTCCAAGCTCTTGCTACTAACTGACCTGACGAAGCCTTGTCTTTTCTAGCTCTTCGGATCACACAATTCAACCCAATTGCATCCACCAAACAAATGGTTTCTTCCAATGCTTCCCAACAACATTGAAACCTCACTTTACACTCAGAATGGGTATGGTAAGTGTTTAGGATATCAATCACTCAAGGATTTGGATATGGAGAGGTAGGAGTTGAGGAAAACTACAAAGGATTGTGTTAGGACATATGTGGTTCACATGTTAAGAACATATGTCATGATTTTATGTAATTGGCTAATCTTTTGAAAAAATGCACTTTACTTGTATTTGGGTAGATCTAGGATGTGGTTTAATACTTCAAGAAACTGTATTTCAAGATCAAGTGTTGAAGTCATCAAGTCTGTCCAAGAAACAAGTGAAGAAGTCCTGAGTTTTTAAAGCTCGATAGCTGCTCGACACCTCCTCGATAGCTAGCTATCTATTGAGCTTCCTAAGCTTTTTCTTATCCCAATCTCGACACCTTCTCGATAGTTGGTTGATCAATCGAGAAATCTTCTATCTTCTATCTCCTCGATAGCTTCTCGACACCTGTTGGATCAATCAAGATGTTCCTCGACACTTGTTCGACACCTTATCTGTCGAGATTTATGAAATTCAGTTTTTCAGATCTTATTTTCGGTCCATGCTTATGTATTTGTGTAGGGTTTCTTTTCTCACAACCATAAACCTATATAAAGCTTATTTTAGAGACTTTCACAGAAGAGAATATAAGGAGAATATAAGAAGAACATATGCAAAAGGTGACCAATGCCTTATTCTCTCTGAAAGAAGCTACTGCGTCTTTGCACCTTAGGGTTTTGTAACCAAGTGCTTCTTGATCTTCATTGTTGATGAAGTGAAGAACTTTAAAGCCAACATCTTCTTTTAGTTGGTGATTAAGTCGCGTACTGGGATCTGCGCAATTGGTTAGTCATGTACTGAGATTCATGCATCAAAGGGTGGTGTTCATATACTGAAGAGTTCAAAGGTTCTGAAGCGGTAGAAGGTTTTTGCTATGAGTTCATCTACGGGGATTGTAGAGTCTAGGGATAAAGGTTTTGTACTAGATCTGAAACTTCTCTTTACTATAGTGGATTGCTTTTCGGGAAGGTTTCCCCCTAGGTTTTTTACTGTGAAACTAGTTTGTTTCATTAGTTTTCCTGGGTTATCATATATTGTCTTATTTATTTTTCCGCTGCATGATTTTGACATGATATTGATGTTTATTTGTTTTAACAAGTTTTATTCATAATAAATCTAATTAACAACTTGGGTCTAAAACTTATTAATTCTATCAAATGGGGTTTAAATTTTCCAACAAGTGGTATCAAAGCAGGTACACTCTGATTGGATAAATTTCCTGAGTGTAATCCTTGACCCCTGTTGTCATGGATCGTGGACAATCTCTTTTGATTCCTCCTTTATTTGATGGAGCTAATTATGCATATTGGAAAGTTCATATAAAAGTTTTTTTGCAGGCTTTGGCAAGCTGTTGAAGTTGGCTAGATTAAGCCAAAGGATGCGTCGGTGGATTGGGAAGATGCAACAATCATAGCGGCGAATTTCAACAGTAAGGCCTTGAAAGCTTTATTTTGTGTGGTGACCAATGAGGAATTCAAGAAAATATCATCAACGAAAGTTGCCAAGGAAGCATGGACCATTCTTGAGACCACCTATGAAGGTACCAAGGTAGTAAAGACTGTGAAGCTTCAACGACTCACTAGTAGTTTTGAAGAAATAAGGATGGAGGAGGATGAAACCTTTGATGAGTTCTATGCCAAACTCAAGGATATTGTGAATTCTGCCTTTAACCTTGGTGAATGTATTACAGAATCCAAAATTGTTAGGAAAATTCTTAGGTCCTTACCTGAAAAATTCCATGCCAAGATCACTGCCATTGAAGAAGTAAAGGGCATTGATCACATTCCTTTGACTGAGCTTGTAGGGAACCTTCAAACCTATGAGATGGGATTAGGCTTAATGGGAAAAGGTGGAAAGAGTAAAAACTTGGCTCTTAAGGGCATAGAGGAAGAGATTGAGGACTCTGAAGATGAAGATGAAAGTGAAGATGAAGATGAAGATGAAGATGAGGATGAGGATCTAACTTTCATAACTGATGAGATTATCAAGCTTCTTCAATTTTAGGAAGAAGAATAAGGGCAAACCTCCTAGGAAATCTAAATCCTCTAAGAAGGGCAAGAATGAGAAATCCCTCATCCAATGCAATGAGTGCAAAGGTTTTGGTCATATGAGGATAGAGTGCCCAAACTACCTTATGAAGGAAAAGACTAAGAAGTCAGAAGATAAAGGGTTGGTTGCTACCTGGAGTGACACTGAGAATGACTCATCTGATGAGTATGTGGATGAATGTCGTCACGTTATGGCCTTTGCTGTCTCAACTGATAAGGTGATTGTGGAGAGTGCTAGTGACAGTGAGGATTCTTCTTCTGATGAAGTACCCAAGAAGATGACCCTTCAGGAAGCCTATGATAAGCTATGCACTGAATTTATAAAATCTAAAAAGACTTCTCAACTTTGTAGAAAAGAGCTTAATAAGGTAAAAACTGAAAAAACTGATCTGTTAGTCAAACTATGAGACTATAAGGTTAGTTGAGACTCTTGTTATGGAGAACATATCATTAGAAGAGAAGGTCAAGAATCTTGAAGTTGAGCTTAGTCAAGCTAGAACTCAAATAAAGAGGATGTCAAGTGCAAAGCTTAATGAGGTATTGAGTGCTCAAAAGCCAATTTCTGATAAGACTGGCTTAGGATATGCTGTTTCCTCTAGGATGTGGATTAATACTTCAAGAAACTGTGTTTCAAGATCAAGTGTTGAAGTCATCAAGTCTGTCCAAGAAACAAGTGAAGAAGTGCTGAGTTTTTAAAACTCGATAGCTACTCGACATCTCCTCGATAGCTAGCTATCTGTCGAGCTTCCTAAGCTTTTTCTTATCGCAATCTTGACACCTTTTCGATAGCTGGTCGATCGATCGAGAAATCTTTTGTCTCCTCAATAGCTTCTTGACACCTGGTGGGTCGATCGAGATGTTCCTTCACACCTTCTTAACATTGGCTTGACACCTTATCTATCGAGCTTTACGAAATTCAGTTTTTCAGATCTGATTTTCGGCCCATGCTTATGTGTTTGTGTAGGGTTTCTTTTCTCACAACCCTAGAGCTATATAAGGCTTATTTTAGAGGCCATTACAGAAGAGAATATAAGGAGAACATATGCAAAAGGTGACCGATGCCTTATTCTCTCTGAAAGAAACTACTATGTCTTTGCGCCTTAGGGTTTTGTAACCAAGTGCTTCTTGATCTTCATTGTTGATGAAGTGAAGAACTTTGCAGCCTACATCTTCTTCTAGTTGGTGATTAAGTTGCATACTGGGATCCGTGCAATTGGTTAGTCACGTACTGGGATTTATGCATCAAAGGGTGGCATTCATATATTGAAGAGTTTAGAGGTTCTGAAGCAGTAGAAGGTTTCTACTGTGAGTTCATATTTAGAGATTGTAGATTCTAGGGACAAAGGTTTTGTACTAGATTTGAAACTTCTCTTTACTATAGTGGATTGGTTTTCGGGAAGGTTTCCCCCCAGGTTTTTTATTGTGAAACTAGTTTGTTTCATTGGTTTTCCTGGGTTATCATATCTTGTCTTATTTATTTTTCCGTTGCATGATTTTAACATGATATTGATGTTTATTTGTTTTAACAAGTTTTATTCATAATAAATTTAATTAACAACTTAGGTCTAAAACTTGTTAATTCTATCAACTAGAGTCTAAATTTCCCAACAGATTGTGTAGAGGATTGTGGGTATATCAATCTCTAACTCTCAAGAGTAACATCTAGGGTTTTCTCTCAAAAAAGCACTTCTTCCAATATGTGGGTAATATGGGTATATATAGTGTGGGTCAAGACATGGTCTAACAGATATGCCAAAATAGCAAAATGGAATGTTTTGTGAGTATTTCGCAGAAAGGCCTTACCTGCGAAATACTCACGAAAACCAGCTGTCATGACTCTTCGCATAACAATCATGTGCTTTGCACAAGGCTCACTTTGTGGGAAGGCTTCTCGCGAAACTTCTCACGAAATCCACTTTGTCTTCAATAGACGCTTGAGTCTTCCCACTCTCTCTCACACACAACCCATACAATAAAATCCCACATAAAATACAAGGTAAAAATGATTGAACAAAAATACAATCAAATTTGGCACAAAATTAAAGCCAATATAAAATAGTTGTAAATAATAACTTTACAACATAGATGATGCATGATCTAATGCTCTAAAACAATTCAATTTCATCTCAATTTTGAAAATTGACCAAGAAAGTTAGAAATTCAGCAAAATCCCCAACTTTGAAAACCCTAATTTTTTAAAAAAACTCTTATATTGATCAATTGAACAAAAAAAAAAAAAAACAAGAAAACAAGTATAAAACATGTTATAATCACCCAATTAAGCAATATTAAGAGTCAATTTCAATCAATTTAGCCCAATTGAACAAAATCCCCAATTTTCTCATGAACACATAAACCCTAATTTCAAAATTCTGAAGAAATCATGAAATTTTTTAATTTAAAGCCTAAGGATCTTGTTAATATGATGCATGAATAAAAACCCATCCAACAAATTGGATCAAAACACACAAAATCATTAAAAAAAAAAAAAAAAAAAACCTAAAAACTCTTTAGTTCAAAAATTTGAAAATGTTTGATGAAAATACATGAATGCATGTAATTTAAACAAAATGAAGGGGAAAAAGATTCTTACTTGATGTTGAGGAAGAAAACCTTTGAGACTTTGACTTTGAAAAAGACAAAAAAAAAAAAAAATAGTGAGAAGGGATCGAGAGAGAAATCGAAGAAGAAGAGGACAAAGCTCTAAAGAACTGTGATTTGATTCCTATTTGTTTTAAAAATACAATTTTCGATCGGTTGAGAGGAATCGAGAAAGGATTTGAGACAACCCAAGAGTTTAAGCCTTAAAACTGGGTTTTTTCTTTTTCTTTTTGATCGGTCGGAAAACAAGTTCGATTGATCGAATCCTAAAGAATTAGAAATTTTTGAAAAACCTGGAAATTTTTTGCAGAACCATTTGTAAAATAGATTTTTATGATATGGGATGCATGTTAATTACTCCAAAGGTTTTCAAAAAAAATCTTTCCATTCAAAAAAAATTTCTTTGTTACACCAAAAAAAATTCCATCACACACTTCTTACCTCACACCCCCAAAAAGTATTAAACATATCAAGAAGTTAAATCTTGGATGGCCACAAAAATTAACACACAATCACATGTACAAAGTTTAACAAAGATTTGCTTGTGGTGTGTGCGACTAGTAAGGGTATGAGATACTCAAAAGGTGATATGTAGATGGAAAATAAACACAATTTCTATATTATCAATCACATAAGTTTGAGAGTGACTATCACTTAAAGAGTTACATCATATAACTCTCATATCTCCTAGAAAACACGCTTGCAACCATGCAATTTTTTTAAATTTATTTCTTTTCCTTTTCTTTTTCTTTTGAAGCATATTTTTCTTTGTTTTTCTTTTTGCTTTTTGCTTCTTTTATTTAGTTTGACGGCAACACCTTAAATATCTTGCTGTGCAAGTGCTACACCTTGCTAAGCACGACTTTTATGATTTGCACACAAGTGTTCATGATTGGCGAGTAACAGTGGTAAGATGGTTATTTATGCCTTTATTATTATATTTTGATAGGCCAAAAATGTATTGACCCCTTATGATAAATTAATTGATTAATTAGCCAAGTTTATTAATTAATCAAATTAACATGCAAAGTATGTGGTAGCACAAATAAATTGACACGGTGATTTGTTTATGAATGGGAAAAACCTACACAGCAAAAACCCCATCGGGTGATTTTCAAGTCACCACTTTCGAAAATCCACTATTATCACAACAAGCGGTTACAAGTAAAGGAATCCCAATACCTTATACCAACGTACAGTTGAACCCTTACCACAATACCTAATTGGACTTGTTTTGTAGTGACAATCTCTCCTTGTAATGTACGGCTTCCAGTACGTGACTAACCAATTGCACGGATCCAGTACATGACTTTAATCACCAACTAGAGAAAGTTGTTGGCTGCAAAGTTCTTCAGTTCATCACATGATGAATATCGAGAAGCTCCTTGGTTACAAAGCCCTACGGTGCACAAACACAGCAGCTTCTTCACAAGAAAGATGAACTAGGGCAAATTCTGTCTCCGGTCACAATTTGCATGAATAAACTTTGCTGAACACTTGTGCAACTTGTGTCACCTTTGACGGCCCTTAAAATAATCTTTTTATATGTCTAGGGTTATGAGAGAAGAAAGTCCAAACATACAATCACGGATTGAATGAAAAACAGATCAGAAAACTGAATTTCATACACCTCGATGGATGCCCTATCTGTCGAGCTGCTGTCGAACTACAATCTAGAACTGCTCTACAAGTCTCGATAGATTGCTAGCTGTCGAGCTTTAATGAATAGCACTTTTCACACATGAATCTTGGACAGACTTGCATGCCTTCAACATTTGAGCTTGAAACAAGGTTTCTTGTAGTATTAAATACATCCTAGATCTACCCAATTACAAGTAAAATATGTTTTGTCAAAGGATTAGCCAATTATAGAAAATAGTGACATATGTTTCTTACAAGTGAATCACACATGTCCTAACAATCTCCCCCTTTAGTAATCTGTGACAAAACTAGAACAAACAAATGAACAAATGGGACAAGTCATAAATCATTCAACTCATAAATCACATAAGTCTTCCAAAAAAAACTTCAAAACTTAGCTAGGGTTTCCCTTTTATATGTGGACAAGTTAGATTGAAATCCTAAACATTTTTGCAGGCTTGGGTGTTATTTAAAAATTCTACGGAATCTAATTTCTATGATTTTCGATTGGGCGAACCTAATTTTCGATTGATTGAGCTTGGTAGATTCTGACTATTCTTTTTTGCAGCCAACTCAAAATTGAAGCTTGAAACATACACCTTTGAGCAATGCCTAACACATATACTAGACGTGTTTTGTTCTCAGTTTGCCAACAAATACAAAACATAATTCTAAATATTTAATCCTAAATCTTTAGAACCTAACAATAGATAACTCAATTAAATGAAAGTAAAGTTAAAGGACTTAAATGAATTTCTGTTAAACTTTGAGGGTGCATTTGCATTTTAGAGAGAGAGAGAGAGAGAGAGAGAGAGAGATTTGCTACAATTGCGAGCCAAATCAGTAAGAAGAGCATTCAAAATTGCTGGCTAGAAAACCAAAGAGAATATAATTGCTAATACTGAAAAGAATAATGCACTACCATGGTATTTATCTTGATACCATTTTTTAAGAAAAAATGAAATTAGAGATTATTTTTATGTGACGTGTTGAACTATCTACAAATTTGAATTATTAGGGATTTTTAATTTTTTGTTTTGAATTGACTTTTTGGTTAATAATTTGTTTTTGTCTAGGGTTATTTTTATTTTTAGTTTTTGTTATTTGGGTTCATTTTTTTTTTTAAGGGTTAAGGATTAGGTTTTGGGGCCAAAATTATTTTTGGAGTAATGTTATGTTCGTGACATTTTCACAAGAAATCATGAGTTTTTCTCAACTCTACGCTTTGCTCTTATTCTAATTATGTAAAATAAATAGCTTTACTTTTTTCAGTGGCTTGACTTGCACTTGCAACTAGTATTGTTCGTTGTTCTTTGTGTCTTTATTTGTTTTTTATGTCCATATATTCAAATTATATTTTTATTAGATTTTGTATATAAGTAGGTTTCTTATGGACTATATCCAAGAAAATATTTTTTGTAAGAGGTATCAGTGGCGGAGCCACGTTGAGACGAAGGGGGCCTTGGCACCCCCAAAAGTTTTGGAAAAAATTTAGTAGATATATATTTTTTGGAGTTATCCTAGCCCATATGAAATCTTTTAAGGAAAGCTTATCATTTTGCCTCCCCTACCCGGATAATATTTGAAAAATGCTAAAGTTACAAACTTTTTAACAATATTTTTTACAAAATGCTAATTATTAATAAATAAAAAAAATTAGACATTTTTTCAACTTCTTAAGATCAACAATATGCAGTTTTGGTATTGGCATGTGAGTGTATTCCCTTATCTCATCTAGGGGTGTCAATGTTTGACCCAACCCGCGAACACGACACGAATCCGACACGGGTTTTTTCGGGTTAGGGTTGGACCTTAATGGGTTTGGGTCATAAATGGGTCGACTCGAAAGCGACACGATAAGAAACGTGTCATAAGTGGGTCAACCCGCATAACACGCAATAGACACGTTTGACACGCCAATTTATTTGTGTCAACCCGAAATGACCCACTTAACACAACTCGTTTAACTCATTTAACAAATAAATATTTATTTTATTTTAGATTTGTCAAATACCTTTTATATCCAACATATATTTTAAATTTAAAAAGAAAAGTGAGTAATTACAAAAATTTACAAGAGATATAATTGGAAATTGAAATTTTACAGACCCTAGAACTACTAATACTTTATTTTTTATTTTTTTTGGCATAGAACTTGCACAAATAAAATTGGATGAGCTTGTGGAAGATGTTATGAATTTGAACATCAACAAAGAATCTATGGATGATAATCGTGGTCATAGTCAGGATTAGTCTATTGTTTACTCAAATTCTTTAAATATTGATACTTAGCATTTGACGAGTTCCAAGGATATTATATATATATATATATATATATATTTTAACTATGTTATTTTATTTTTGTTAAACTTAGTTATTTTGAATTTGGGTTGAAGTGTATGCACTTCTTTTAGAGTGTAAAGAACTTATTTTCTAGATGAATATTATATTTTTGTTGAACTATATTATTTTGAATGTGAGTTGAAGACTTGAAGTGTATGCATTGCTTTTTGGGATGTAAAAAAAATTATTTCTAGATGGATGTTATATTTAATATTATGCAGGTTGAAATGAGTTGTGTTACATTCGTGTCAACCCAACACGACTCGTTTATTAAGCGTGTCAGATGGGTTGGGTCAGGTCAACCCGTCTTATTAACAGGTCGGGTTAGGGTTGAAGAATCATGACACGATTATTAAATGGGTCGGGTTAGGGTTGAGCCATTTAGTCGAATACCCCTACCTTGACACGACACGAACCCAACACGCTAACCCGAATTGACACCCCTAATCTCATCCCCCTTCCCCTATATATGTGTGTGTGTGTTTCTCAAATAAAAAAAACAATAGTTATTTTAACAAATACCTCACCAGATAATAAAGGGAAAAAATATTATAATTTTTCACCCTAATACTTCTAGGGCATACTTGCACTACAACATCAGAAAGATTGAAGATTAAGAGCTTTTATTCTTCGCACCAGCACATAGTTACAAATATTTTGCTCATCACAGATCTGGACACCGGTCTCTCTCTCAACTGCTCTTATTCATGTTTTAACTAAAGTTGCTAGATATCCACCGACGCTAGCCATGTCCTGTAAGAGCTTAGTAGATTTGGCAATGGGATTGGTTTTGCCAGAATTCTTGAACCCGTCATCGCATAACTTGTAGTTGGCCCGGGCGGCAATGAGGTAGGTATTTGAGGAAAGGGGTTGACTGTTATTGAGGGAATTTAAGGCGTTTTTGGCGAAGCCAATGGAACCGTCAAAATTCGTTATGCAATTGTGAATTTCGGTGGAATTGGGTTGCTTTTGGGCCACCCCCTTTGCAATTTTGGTCTCGAAAACCAATTTGTGACAGGCTGCAACCACGGCATCACGAGCGTCAGTCCGATTGTAGACAATTGAATCACAGACTTGCTTATTAGGAGAATTGTCGCAGAGGCCAGCGCCATGAGCGTGGCCAGTGAGGAGGATGACAGTTGTCGCTAAAAAGACATATGAGAAAAAGGTGTAGTCCTTGAAAACCATGGCTTTTGTTAGATTTAATAACTACAAGGCTTTCTCTATTGTTGGGGTTCAATGAAAGATGACTTATGAAAAGGTTGAGAAGTGGTTTATAACATTTTCAAAAGGCTATTTTTAGAAGAGAAATGCTGTCCACATTTTCAACAGCGAAGTATTTGACTAGAAACTACCTTAAATTTTTTATTTTTTACGAATTAAGTGGGGCGGTTTGTGAGGTTTACCTTAATTAGAGCAAAATATTTTGGTGTGTGTTTTGCTCTTTTAACTTTTAAGGAGAAAATTGAAATGACAAGTTGGACATATTTTTGTTCAAATAGTTACTCAACATCAACGTGGTTATCAACAAAAGTTAGCTATCTTTAATGGACTTTAAAATATGAGGGGATAAGGATTTTGATGAGCTTTTTAAGATTTTACCATCGAAGATAATTTTTTTTTTGATTCAACATCAACTA